>NC_048577.1:41284966-41322466 GCF_013265735.2 Oncorhynchus mykiss | reverse complement strand
CCCAACATCCCCTTCAGCAAAGTAACCATACCTAACAACACCTTCAGCAAAGTAACCATACCCAGCATCCCCTTCAGCAAAGTAACCATACCCAGCATCCCCTTCAGCAAAGTAACCATACCCAGCATCCCCTTCAGCAAAGTAACCATACCCAGCATCCCCTTCAGCAAAATCCAGGAAACATGGACCCCATGGGCAGACACAGAATTTGAATTCCATTTCTATGTGTGCTGCACATGGAAACCAGAGCCACATACCGTTCTGTATAATATACGTACATACATATTATACGAAAAAGTACGAAAACGTATGCACTCACTAATGTAACTCTGGACAGGAGCGTCTGCTAAATGAGAGAAATGTCAAATGTATTATGTTATACATGTGGATCCAGTTGAAACCCCTTTTCCACGAGGCAAGGTAAAAGTGAAGGACGCCATCACCATGATCGGTAGAGGAAATTCTCCGACAGGACCACAGTACCAAAGCACCCAGGACAAAGCACTCACCATTGAGATGAAATTGAAGAACGTTGCATTTTTAATACATCTCTGTCGTTCTGGCTTTAGTTCACTCAACAACAAGCAATGCAAATATCAATGATTAAAACCCAGTGAGGATTCTAAATTAATTTCAGACAAATTTTCGGCTATTGATGATGAATTGTGGTCAGGACAAGGCATGTTAGTTATGTGAAAGGGGGATAGAGGACGGGTGTGATGTATTACGTAGACATATCTGTCAGTCAACTGATTTCTTTAATGACAGAGAGGCACATGAAGACAGGACAGTATTCTCTCTCTGTTGACTATTTCTCGTGTCATTTTTTAGGGTTTAGATGGACCCGTAGGGCCGACTGGACAGCCCGGTGAACCTGTGAGTAACCACGTCCAAATGCAGCTTCGGCACATTCTGCGCACACACACACACACACACACACACACACACACACACACACACACACACACACACTTTCCTCCACCCATCAGGTGGCTCTATGACCGCAGTGTGCCCAGGCTGATTGTCTGCGATTCACACTCCATCTTTATCCCAGCAGGTGAGGAGGAGGCCCAGTGGGGCTCTGCCTCTCTTAATGGATCACCCAGCAACCAGAGAAATAGAGGACTGTATTAGACATGTTAGAAAGGCTGTGTTAAGGCTCACAATGAATGTGGATCTACCGATCGTTTACCGTTCAGCGCGCTGTTGAGGCCGTCTGAGTCAGAATCTTGCGAAAATGTCATTTTCCGTGATTCAACATGTAAAATCGGTTTGCACTCAGTTCGTAAACTACAGTACTCTCCTCAGGCAAACGCTATTGGTGTGTCTGAGCCCTTAAACTAGGGAGAGACTCAGGGGGTTTAGATGAGAGATGGGGGAAGTGAGGGGGAAGGGGGAGAGAGGGAGGGAGATAAATGTGAGAGAGGAATTCAGTGGGTGGTGAATGAGATAAGAGCGAGTTAGAGAGTGAAGGAAAGGGAGAGAGAGATGGTAGAGATGAAATCCTGGGCTGAATGATTATATTTCCATATCAATCACTTCAAGGGAGATCACAGATGTGGCTTTGGAACAGGTGGCTTGGCCGAGGTACAAAGAGTGATGCTGACAAAAACAACACAAGCAGAGACACCCCCCAACCCGCTTCATCTCTCCTCACAGACACACACAATCACAATCACTCTCACACAAATACACACTTGCCCATATGCGCAGAGGCACATTTAACTCGCTCTTCCTCAGACACTACTAACACACACTCAAACATACTTACAATATCTCTCAAACACGGACACACAAATGCATGATGAGCACACAGAAACACACAGAAACACGCATACAGACACACACACATATATACTGTATATACAGTACCAGTCATAATTTTGGACACCCTTACTCATTCAAGTGTTTTTCTTTATTTAAAAAAATATTTTAAATTGTAGAATAATAGTGAAAACATTAAAACTATGATATAACACATGGAATCATGTAGTAACCAAAAAAGTGTTGAACTGCTCAAAATATATTTGAGATTTGAGATTCTTCAAAGTAGCCACTCTTTGCCTTGATGACAGCTTTGCACCCTCTTGGCATTCTCTCAACCAGCTTTATGAGGTAGTCACCTGGAATGCATTTCAATTAACATGTGTGCCATGTTAAAAGTTCATTTGTGGAATTTCTTTCCTTCTTAATGCGTTTGAGCCAATCAGTTGTGTTGTGACAAGGTAGGGTTGGTATACAGAAGATAGCCCTATTTGGTAAAAGACCAAACAGCTCAAATAAGCAAAGAGAAATGACAGTCCATCATTAATTCAAGACATGAAGGTCAGTCATTCCTGAAAATGTCAACAACTTTGAAAGTTTCTTCAAGTGCAGTCGCAAAAACCATCAAGCGCTATGATGAAACTGGCTCTCATGAGGACTGACACAGGAAAGGAAGACCCAGAGTTACCTCTGCTGCAGAGGTTAAGTTCATTAGAGTTACCAGCCTCAGAAATTGCAGCCCAAATAAATGCTTCACAGAGCTCAAGTAACAAACACATCCAACATCAACTGTTCAGAGGAGACTGCGTGAATCAGGCCTTCATGGTCAAATTGCTGTAAAGAAACCACTCCTAAAGTACACCAATAAGAAGAAGAGACTTGCTTGGGCCAAGAAACACGAGCAATGAACAAGACCGGTGGAAATCTGTCCTTTGGTCTGATGAGTCCAAATTTGAGATTTTTGGTTCCAACCACCGTGTCTTTGTGAGGTGCAGAGTAGGTGAACAGATGATCTCCGCATGTGTGCTTCCAACCGTGAAGCATGGAGGAGGAGGTGTGATGGTGTAGGTGTGCTGTCCTGGTGACACTGTCAGGGGTTTATTTAGAATTCAAGGCACACTTAACCAGCATGGCTACCACAGCATTCTGCAGTGACACGCCATCCCATCTGATTTGTGCTTAATGGGACTATCAACTGTTTTTCAACAGCACACCACACTGCCCTTTCACGCCTGGAATAAAGGAACACCTATGTGAGAATGCTATTCATTAACTACAGCTCAGTGTTCAACATCATAGTGCCCTCAAAGTTCATCACTAAGCTAAGGACCCTGGGACTAAACAGCTCCCTCTGCAACTGGATCCTGGACTTCCTGACGGGCTGCCCCCAGGTGGTAAGGGTTGGTAACAACACCACGCTGATACTCAACACAGGGACCCCTCAGGGGTGCGTGCTCAGTCCCTTCCTGTATTCCCTGTTCACTCATGACTGCACGGCCAGGCACGACTCCAACACCATCATTAAGTTTTCTGATGACACAACAGTGGCAATGATGAGACAGCGTATAGGGAGGAGGTCAGAGACCTGACCATGTGATGCAAGGACAAAAACCTCTCCCTCAACGTGATCAGGACAAAGGAGATTATTGTGGACTACAGGAAAAAGAGGACCGAGCACGCCCCCATTCTCATCAACGGGGCTGTAGTGGAGCAGGTTGAGAGCTTGGCGTCCACATCACCAACAAAGTAACATGGTCCAAGCACACCAAGACAGTCGTGAAGAGGGCACGACAAAACCCATTCCCCCTCAGGAGACTGAAAAGATTTGGCATGGGTCCTCAGATCCTCAAAAGGTTTTACAGCTGTACCATCGAGAGCATCCTGATGGGTTGCATCACTGCCTGGTATGGCAACTGCTCGACCTCTGACTGCAATGCACTACAGAGGGTAATGCGTACGGCCCAGTACATCACCGGGACCAAGATTCCTGAAATCCAGGACCTCTATACCAGGCAAAGTCAGAGGAAGACCCTAAAAAGTGTTAAAGACTCCAGCCACCCTATCAAAGCAAAGGGTGGCTACTTTGAAGAATCTCAAATATCAAATATATTTTGTTTAACACTTTTTTTGGTTACAACATGATTCCATATGTGTTATTTCATAGTTTTGATGTCTTCACTATTATTCTACAATGTAGAAAATAGTAAAAATAAAGAAAAACCCTTGAATGAGTTGGTGTGTCCAAACTTTTGACTGGTACTGTTTCCTGTACCTGTATTTCAGTCATAATTTGAGGATGTACACATGAGCTTATATGAACCTGATACAGTATTGATCAGTGTGCTGTGTTTGACTCTAGGGTGCCAGAGGACTTGTCGGACCCAGAGGGTCCCCTGGGCCCCCTGGCCAGCCAGTAAGTCAACATCCAACCTTCACCTTAATGCTGTTCCAATAGGCAATTTAACACCCTTCAAACCAGTCTGACATTAATAGATAACATCAAATACAGTTAAATCTGATTACCTGTCTTTCTCTTTCAGGGTATTACAGGTGTGGATGGAGTTCAAGGGTCAAAGGGCAACCTGGTCAGTATTTTTAACTTAAAATGGGACTTGTAGTTTTCATGACCTCAAAATGACAACAGTTGATCCATGATGACTATAATGGGTGAATAAAAGCTTTCTAAAGCTTTCTAAAGATGATGTTTATGTAAAAGCATTGACCACAGTGTAGTAGCAGTCCCATGACCCTGTTTAGGATTCCTAGCATGTGGGGCTCTGACCATGTGACCAGGGTTGTGTGAAGAGAAAGTGTGTGTGACACTTCTTGTTGTTTTGTCTCAGGGGGCACCTGGAGAGACAGGGCCCAGCGGTCAACAAGGAAATCCTGGATTACAGGTAACCCACAACCTCACACAATGTCAACACACAACAACATGTTGTCAAAAACATCATCCATAAAAAAACACAGTCTCAACACTTTCTTTGTCTACTCTCTCTTTCTCTTTCTCCTTCTACTCTCTCTCCCTCTCTCTCTCTCTTTCTCTCTCTCTCTCTCTCACACACACACACACACACACACACACACACACACACACACACACACACACACACACACACACACACACACACACTAACCTGATTGATGCTTTGTTCTGGTCCAGGGCCTTCCTGGTTCTCAGGGTCCCATCGGCCTGCCAGGAGAGAAGGTAGGCACCATGCATCTCTCTTCATTTCAGATTTAAAGACCTGATCTTGTGACCAATATCAGCTCCGCCCCCCAGGGGAGGCTGGCCTTGAACGCTGTGACCCAGTACCAGCCACTCCTGGCTCCCATTCAGATTACAGAGGACACTAGATAGAACATGAATATCCAGGAAACACACACTGGAACACACACACAGGCAGGCAGGGAGTCAGTGCTGTGCTATCACACACCACAGCCTCCTCACACTATAGCAGGGCTACTCAACTACTATTTCCTATAGCAGGGCTACTCAACTACTATTTCCTATAGCAGGGCTACTCAACTACTATTTCCTATAGCAGGGCTACTCAACTACTATTTCCTATAGCAGGGCTACTCAACTACTATTTCCTAGGTGGTAAAGGTCCGGATGGATATTGTCTTCATCGGCGTAGTAACAAACCCCCACCTCGTGACCCACATGACCCCAGACTGTTCACTCTCCTCTTGTTGGCAGAAAGAACATTTAGCAGTTCTTAACTAAATTTCCCTGCAATTCTTCTACACATATTGTCATGGAGCGGAGAGAAAATGGTGCAGTTTTAAAGCTAATTTCCTTCAGTTTGTGTTAACAAAATCCATGGGGGCCCCCATGGGCATATAATCTGGCCATGATAACTACAAGATTTAGATAGCGGGTTAGCCTAACGTACCTACCTAGCTAACATGGGTTAGTTGATCAACTCTGCATTACTGACATGTTAGAAATAGCTCTCTAATGTCTGTCAGTGAATGACACAACAAGAGGAAAACTTCCCATACACTACCAAATGCAAAAAATTGCACCTTGTGCATTCTAGTTACAGCTCTCAACCACATTAATAAATTGAAAGGCCAAGTTTTTTAAATGATTTCTTTTTAAAGTTGGTAGCCACCGGTTGAGTATGGCTGCACTAGAGGCTATTCATAGTCAAAAACTCATATACCCTGTATCACATTGTTGTAACCTGGTTGTTACCCTTGACATTGATTTGAATATACAGTAAGTTTCACCACTCATGATCTGTCTCTGTCCCCCACAGGGTCCCCAGGGGAGCGGTGGGCTGCAGGGACTCTCTGGTCTCGATGGCCCTACTGTAAGTACATCCATCTGATTCTTCCTCAGCAGCGCTGACCTTACCAGGGTGCATTACCTCTTCTCCACCAGCAGGGGAGAACAGGAGGCATTAGGAAAGATCTCCAACGCAGCATTTCAATTAGCTCCATTGAATGAAGGACCTGTTTACCAAAGGGCTTAGCTAAACGTCCATCCACATGGCTTTACGTAACAGGAAACAGGGCTTATGTTTCGTGTGTACTGTCGTGTTCTGCAGACACAGACACCCTCCAAGTCCCCCTATACGTTGTGCTGTATTCCCTTTACTTTGCACTGTCCATCAAGCTCCATTGATTGGTTCTAAAAACAGACTTGGAGATCTGTGGAGAGTTAGAATAGTAAGGTACCGCCGGCTGGTACAATGCTGTACTACTTGTTATAAACATTTGTGAGCCTTTATGATGTCTCATAATAAGACTTCTAATATGCTATGTCTGTTCAATGTGTGCAGGGCCATCCAGGAAGAGAAGGCCCTCCAGGAGAGAAGGGGCTCAATGTGAGTTACAGTACAGCCCGTTAGACCTGCCTGGGTCATCATACCACTGTGCTGTCATATAAACGGCCATATTATCCAATCACGTTCACTCATCACAATTCTCACCTCACGTTCACTGAATGCGTTGCCATCGGACACTCCCTTCCACTCCAATCAGACGTTAGCTCGCCGTCATCATCGTCATCACTCCCGTTGACTCGTCCTTTTCAGCATTGTATTTTCACAATGCCATCGTCATTGAGCAGTCACGTCAATCCACTCCGCTCATCAGCGGTATGGTAATGATCATAAAGTGCACTGGTCCTCATTGTCCAGTCAAAAGCACTCATTGCCATTGTGCGATTTGACTACATTCGCCCAACACAATTGCTCACTAGCTTCTGTATAATGGATAGTGCTTTTCAGACAGATGAATCCTGATGTTGTTTTGTCGTACAGGGTTTGCCTGGAACCCAGGGGCCTGTTGGTTATCCAGGGACTCGCGGTGTCAAGGTGAGTCAGATGCTATGTAATGGTCGCGGTTGAAATGTCCTCAAATGTACCGCGCTGACAGAGATAGCCATTCCCTCAGACATTTCAATCTCTCTACCTGTGATGGACATGTTGTGGGAGTGTGTGTGTGAGTGTGTGATTGACAGTTGACAGGTTCAGAGAGAGCAGGTGTATTCTCAGGAGGAGATCTATATGACAGTGGGAATAACGTTTGATGGACAGTAGAAATGACAATGTTGGATAAGAGAGGAACGCGTTTATGTGTGTGGGGGGTGGGATTATGTTGTGTGTGAGCGTGGAGGTGGGAGAATTGGGATAGAGGATTGTCATTGCTGGGAATGCTTACTCACTCAAAGTAATATTCACACCACCAGTTTTCCACCTCTAGGTCACTGTCGTTAAGGCGCAAGCTGACCTCGTCTGCAATCGTTAATAGAGGGTCAATAACTGGTCAATAGCAGGGCAATGACAGGTTAAGAGCAAATCAATAAGTCCTTCCCCAGGGTAAAATCATGGTGTTTCTTCCAATAGTTGTGGCAGTAAAATACAATAAAAACATGGTTTAGTGACAACCCAAGCATGCTGTTGATAGTACTTTTATTTACTTCTGAATACAGTACTGTAGTACAGTATCGTCTTGAATGGTGATTATCAGTGATATTGTGGCCTGTTCTGATTCTATTTGTATTTGAATGTCTGTTTCACAGGGGGCTGATGGAGTGAGAGGTCTGAAGGGGAGTAAAGGAGAAAAGGTGAGAAAAGAGTCATTTTCACAGTAATTGTGCTGTAAAACTAGAAGAATAGGCGTGATTACTCACAGTCAAAGTACCAGTTGTCTCACTGTCAGATACTGTAAAGGCATCTCATTTCTACTTCATGGTTTATTATGACATCCCCCATAGAGATCTCAGTACTGTGATTCATGAATCATCAGGAATCATTAGAAATCACTGTCTTCTTCTCCTCTTCACATTGCAGGGTGAAGATGGCTTCCCCGGGTTCAAAGGTGACATGGGCCTCAAGGGAGACAGGGTGAGAGTGTACCCATGCCAGACTACACACGCTTCAGATCAGTTTTCATTATGAACAAATAAGGTATTTTATGTAGAATGAGATGAGATCTCACTTAGTCTGACCTGCTTTTCTGTCTGCTTCTCTTTCTTCCTATCTACCTCTCTTTTTCTCTCTCTGTCTCTCTCTCTGTCTCTCTGTCTCTCTTTTTCTCTCTCTCTGTCTCTCTCTCGCTCTCCCTATATTTCTCTCGCTCTCGCTCTCCCTATCTCTCTCTCTCTCTCTCTCTCTCTCTCTCTCTCTCTCTCTATCTATCTATCTCTCTCTGTGATGTGTGTGTGTGTGCGTGTGTAGGGTGATAACGGGGCCACAGGAGGTCATGGAGAGGATGGGCCAGAGGGGCCTAAGGGCCAGTCGGGACCCCTAGGAGAGGTTGGAGGTGCTGGCATAGCTGGAGAGAAGGTACAGAAACATTATTTCACTAGTCTAACATTTACTGTATGTGTCTGGTCATGCAATATGTATGAGTTATTGGGATTATGCAGATGTATGGATATATGCGTGTTCAGCGTGTCGGCTACAGTACATGTAATCACATGAACACCCTGCTTAAACCATGTCATACAGTATTTGCATGCATTATGCACTTTGTTTTTGGCAATGTTGCCAAGTCAACCATAATGATTCCACTCCTCTTTTTCTGTTAATATCTCTCTCTCTCTCTCTCTCTCTCTCTCTCATTTGCTCTATCTCTCCTTCCTCAGGGTAAACTGGGTGTCCCAGGGTTGCCAGGATACCCAGGAAGACAGGGGCCCAAGGTAAAATCCAATTCAGAGCTTTAAGACTTTGTTTTACATTAAAACTTTGAAACAGAAAGAAGTGTGTATTTCTTTGGCTCAGCTCATTGCTGTCAAATGAAACATAAAGCATGATAAATGGCTGATTTAAAAATAGGTATTTTATTAATAGTTCATTAGTGACAACAATTCATTAGCGGGTTGATTAATGGCGTATTTAAGGCAGTGTGTTTGACTTATGGATTAGATTTAGCTTAATTCGATACTGTGGTTCATTATTAGTTTATTAAATGTTGTGGTTGATGCATGATTAATGTAAGGCTGTAGATGGTTAACCTCTGTGTGTGTTCTCCAGGGATCCGTGGGGTTCCCTGGTTCTGCCGGAGTTCTGGGAGAGAAAGGAAGACGGGTGAGAACCATAGGACCCGTATTGAACCATGCTGAACCGTATTGAACCATGCTGAACCGTATTGAACCATGCTGAACCGTATTGAACCATGCTGAACCGTATTGAACCATGCTGAACCGTATTGAACCATGCTGAACCGTATTGAACCATATTGAACTGTATTGAACCATACTGAGCTGTATTGAACCATATTGAACCGTATTAAACCCTCTACTGTAATTCTCCTCTAACCATCCAAAGATTGGTGAACTGCCTGTACTGTTTTCACTGATAGATGATAATGCTGGATTTTTCTTCTGCAGGGTCCATCTGGTCAAGCAGGAACTGGGGGTCAGAGAGGTCCTAATGTGAGTTAGATTTCTTCTCTGGTCTTACAGCATCTGAGTCTGTTGATCTCTATTGCATTGGGCCTATGGTGAGGTGTGAGTCACGGTTTCTCACCAACTGACATTGCACACCATTCATTTACAGTCAGTCGCCATCAACCTTTTCTGAGTCAAGATCACTTGACTCAGCAAGCCGAGATCTACCGCTCAGATAATTTTTTTTACATGACTTAAAAAACATAAGCCTATGCAACATTAACCAGTTAAGAACAGTTCAGTAATAATGAGGTTTGTGCAGTAAGCTATAAGGCCCAATACGTTATCACTATGCTTGAATTACCCTGCCAATGTTGTCCCTCTCAGACTATTTAGAAATGATATTTCTAAATTGAAGGTATATGATCACATTGGTAGTAGATCATTTGTTGTATTACTTGTGAGGCACAGCTGAGTGAGCATAATCAGTTATTTTACTGGACTGATGGCCTGCATCTGATGGTTAGCATTTTAATGGCTTATTAAAGTGTTGAAAGTCCTGAATAACAACTTAAACATAAACATACTCATAAAAACAGCAGCTCTTTCCTGTATTCGTTTGAATCTCTCTCTAGCCATGTTTTTAAATGTTTAGAAATCCCACATTATCAACTTTGCTGTGCGTTCGAGGCTTCTTTTGACAGCCTATGGCTCAAGGAAACTGTGCAGACAGTGATCTGAGCTATCTGATTGGCCAGCGCTGGGTTTTTGATTTGCTCTCTGGGCCTGCCAGGTAGGTGGAGTTCTACCTTCAGACATTGTTCAAAATGAGAACACTTTGCCTTTCCGGCACCAGGGCTGCTGAATAAAGTATACCTACCACCAGCACTAAACACATTTTATGAAATAGGAACGCAAGGCTTTATTGTTGTTTGTATTTTTTTTACAGAAAACCAGACCGGTTGGCGACCACTGATTTACATCATAGGAACTCTCATTCACCCCATGTCATTTATCCTTCTCCTATGGATGAGTTGTGTTGTCATAAGAAGGATTATGTTGACGTTGTTTTTTTCATAGGGTGCCAGAGGGGGGAGAGGAGCACGAGGACCGACAGGAAAGTCAGGAGACAAGGTGGGTTTAGGCCAGTGCACAGCTGCCTCACAACGAGAGAAGGAACAGGCGCTGTTGAAAGTGTTACTGTTCAGCACAGCATGCCATGCCATCTGGTGCAAAGAGATAACACTTACAATACTCTGCAGCTACATGTTTGAAACTGAAATCAGTTATTTCAGGAGTCCTTTCAAAAGAACACCAATGAAATGATTAACAATGGTAAAAAAAAATATTTTCATAAAATGAATGAATAGACCAACAGGCTCAATAACTGTGTTTCTCTCTATCCCAATCCTCCACCTTCTACATGTTCCGCCAATCAGGGCACCTCTGGACACGAAGGCCCACCAGGATCCACTGGAGACCAGGTAAGCTTCAGTCTGACACACAACCTCACAACCCCAGAGTTGAGCTATAATATAACACAGCTAATAATATCATATCTAATAATAGCTAGCATAGGATGATAATATTACAACAATACACCCTGCTAGGAAAAAGCATCATAATGCTTCACAGATACATAACAGTGTACGATACCTACTGGTAAAGATAGTCAACTGGATTGAGTCTTTGTGTTGTCTGGTTGATCGTACAGGGACCCCAAGGACCACAGGGAAGGAACGGTGAGGCAGGACCTAAGGGACCTAATGTAAGTGTGATGTGTCAAATGACAATCAGCTTTTATTTATTTTATTGACATTTTTTTATTTAACCTTTATTTAATTAGGCAAGTCAGTTAAGAACAAATTCTTATTTACAATGGCGGCCTACCCCGGCCAATCCCTAACCTGGACGACGCTGGGCCAATTGTGCGCCGCCCTATGGGACTCCCAATCACGGCCGGTTGTTATGCAGCCTGGAAACTAACCAGGGTCTGTAGTGACAGGAGCCACTCGGGAGCCCCTGCATTGTTTAACATGTTTCTGTTTTTCATTCCAGTCTTATGTTGTGTCTGTCTGTACTTTTTATCTCCATCTAGTGTGCATGTGTGTCTATGCTAATCAAAAGTGCAATATTATTTTTCAGGGAGCAGTAGGAAAAGACGGACTACCAGGTCATCCAGGACAGCGAGGGGAGCCAGTGAGTTAAACTGGGATTCTATGATGACCCAGGAATTATGTGGTTGTTAGTTACTTTTTTGCCTTTGTACAAATATGGACATAGATTACAACACTCATCAAGACCCCTAATAACACCACAACAACAGGCAAGACAAAAGCTGTGGCTTGGATGCTGAATTACTGAAGTGCTAGAGTGGGCTACATATTGAAGGCTACTAATCCTATCCATAAACAACTCTCTCTCTCTTTCTCTTTCTCTCTTTCTTTCTCTCTCTGTCTGTCAGGCTGGCTCTTTCTCTCTCAGCTCTTAGCTTTGGGTCACAGCTTCACTTGCTGTTTTCTCACTTGTCATCTCTCCTCTCTCAGGGCTTCCAAGGCAAGACTGGTCCACATGGGCCAACGGGTGTGATCGGACCACAGGTGAGTTATCCAATAAGTGATTAGAACTACATTTGTAGTTTGTTTGTGTCAATGAAAATCAAACGTATAAATGAGAGCTGTGGGGTAATGAGAACTCCTGTCTTGTTTTGTCTCCGGGGTTGTCGTTAGGGTAAATCTGGTGAGACTGGACCTAACGGCGACAGAGGACACCCTGGGTCACCAGGACCCCCTGGAGAGATGGGTTTACCTGGAGCAGCAGGCAAGGAGGGATCCAAGGTGAGTCTGTCGTGTTCATCTTCAGTGAATCATCTTCACCGCCACCATCATAGAAGATCATACATGTCTCCTCCAGGACCCTCTCAGAAACGAGATAGGTCGCCTCACCTCAAAGGATTTATCCTTCCCACAAATTTCCAAACTGATAAAGAGGAGGAAAAAATTCCTCTTTCCATACCTCGCTGTGCTCCGTACATTACCGCTCATAAAATATGGATGTTCCTCTCAGTTGATGTGACTGTTGCACTGTACCCTGTGATTTATCACCTCATAAGAGGCCTGCGGTGAAATAGCACAGTTACAAATTAAAATCAAACTGGATGGACATCAGAAATAGAGGAAGGACTAAAAACAAACAAAATATATATTGTAAAATAAAATAAAAATGTAAAGAAATTGTAAAATAGATTGTGTCTGTAAAATGTGTATCGTATGTATAAGCCGGCAGTAGAATCCAAAGTGTTATTGTTTATTCGTTTACTTCAATCAGGGGAGGGGTGGTAGGGTTTGCGGGGAATAATAAAGGTATATTCTAAAAAAAGTGTGTTTATGTATGTATTCATATATGTATGTGTATATTTGAATATATATGAATGTTTATGTATATATTGTATATGTATATGTTCTTGTTTTTGCCCAATAAAATAACATCAAATTGATCAAAAATACAGTGTAGACATTGTTAAAACTTCTTAGGGCTGAAATCCCGTTAACAGGATCGATATGACAACAGCCAGTGAAAGTGCAGGGCGCCAAATTAAAAACAACAGAAATCTCATAATTAAAATTCCACAAACATACAAGTATCTTATACCATTTTAAATGTAATCTTGTTGTTAATCCCAACATAGTGTACAGCGAAAGCACCACAAACGATTATGTTAGGTCAGCGCCTATTCACAGAAAAACACAACCATTTTCCAGCCAAAGAGAGGAGCGACAAAAAGCACAAATAGAGATAAAATTCATCACTAACCTTTGATGATCTTCATCAGATGACACTCATAGGACTTCATGTTATACAATAAATGTATGTTTTGTTTGATAAAGTTCATATTTATATCAAAACCTCAGATTTCCAACCTCAGATTTCTCACTTCCTGGTTGGATTTTTTTCTCAGGTTTTTGCCTGCTATATGAGTTCTGTTTTACTCACAGACATCATTCAAACAGTTTTAGAAACTTCGTGTTTCTATACTAACAATATGCATATATTAGCAACTGGGACTGAGGAGCAGGTAGTTTACTCTGGGCACCTCTGGGCACCTTATTCATCCAAGCTACTCAATACTGCCCCCCAGCCATAAGAAATTATTAATGTTGTAAATTAATATTGTAGCTGGAAAGGGCAGATTTCTAATGGAATATCTACATAGGTGTACCATTTTGAGCCTGTAATCGAACCCACAAGATGATGCTCCAGATAATCAACTAGTCTAAAGAAGGCCAGTTTTATAGCTTTTTTAATCAGGACAACATTTTTCAGCTGTGCTAACATAATTGCAAAAGGGTTTTCTAATGATCAATTAGCCTTTTAAAATTAAAAACTTGGATTAGCTAACACAACATGCCATTGGAACACAGGAGTGATGGTTGCTGATAATGGGCCTCTGTACGCCTATGTAGATATTCCATTAAAAATCTGCCGTTTCAAGCTACAATAGTCATTTACAACATTAACAATGTCTACACTGTATTTCTAATCAATTTGATGTTATTTTAATGGAAAAAAAATGTTTGACCCCAAGCTTTTGAACGATAGTGTGTTTATATATATGGGTATGTATAGATATGGATATATTTACCCCCAAAATATATGGGGGTTTGGAAATGATGCAGACAATTACATTGATGGAAGCAACAATCTGTCCGCAATATTAAGCTGATCCACCCCTTAAAAAATGTAAACAAATAAAAAGAGGCCTGTTGTCTGCTCACTGGTAGACTCAGACCTAATCCTCCATATCTGTCTGTCTGTCTGTCTGTCTGTCTGTCTGTCTGTCTGTCTGTCTTTCTGTCTGTCTGTCTGTCTGTTCTGGTTTCCAGGGAGACCCGGGTCCGTCTGGAGCTCCAGGAAAGAGTGGCCCCGCTGGGCTACGAGGCTTCAGAGGGAGCAGGGGCAGCCCTGGAGCCATGGTAACGAGCTAACACACCCACCTCACATCTCCTGACCTTCACCTTACTGACATATTACATTCTGCACTGATGTAAAGTACTACTGTATTGTATAGCGCCCAGTGTTTTCTGTGAAAATCACTGAAGGCCAGTTTCCTGGCTTTTTATAGAGATTCTCCATTGACCATGCTGCTTTTTAGTCCAAGAGTGGGCTTCTTCTGGGTCTGGGAAACTGACCCTAAGTCCTTTACTTGAATTAACTGATAGTGGACCATCTGATAACTGTATACTCTGACAGTGGGATGGAAACTGATTGGTTGGAGTTCCTGTGATGAAGGCTCTGATTGGTTCATCTCTGTGTGCTTGCCTCTCTCTAGGGCATTGCTGGACTGAAAGGAGGAGAAGGACCCACCGGTCTGTCAGGAGCAGGGGTAAATTGGATTTCATCATATAGCAATTGTTTAATTCCCATTTTCCCCATGCTACCCCCCTAATCTCCACCTCCATCCCCAATCCTGGTCCGTATGTGGTCTATAGCCAACAAGGACATGTAGAGTGTGAGGCTGTTACCATGAAGATCATAACCAGTGTACTAAATGAAAGAGTGAATCATGTGACGTTGTCCTCTTACCTCTCTGTTCCCCCTGTCTTGTCGTTACCCAGGGAGCCACTGGGGAGAAAGGGCCTTCTGGAGCGGCTGGTGCTATTGGTCAGCCTGGACGCTCCGGTGGGGTCGGCCCTGGAGGACCAATGGGAGAAAAGGGCGAGCCAGTAAGAACCTTTGATCATTTCCTTATTCGTTTTTTTTCTTATGCAACGCCAGTGTCAATTTCTAAATGGACAGACGAACATCACTACTCATTACTGAGAAATATACAGCATGTGTGGGTTCCTCTGTACTGTATGTGTCATAATCAGTGTTTACGCACGGGCGTGCGTGTGTGTGTGTGTGTCTGCATGTTCCACTCTCTCTGCGTTATCTATTAATCAATATGTCATTGTGCAATATGAGACTAGAATAATGGCTGTGGTTACACTAACGGTGTTTCCTCATCCATCTGTTCCCAAGGGAGAGAAGGGGCCCATCGGGCCAGCTGGACAGGACGGGGCGCAGGGGCCTGTGGGGCTGCCTGGGGCTGCTGGCCCTGCTGGGCCTCCAGGAGAGGATGGAGACAAGGTACTTACACCTGTACACAGGTACAGCACAGTAGGTACCATGCCACTGTAGAGGGACAACTTAGGAGAATCCAACTCCTGGCCCTCAAGACCTGAAGCACTGCTGGGGTTTTCTATTGCTAGTCAATTGATCTATTGTCCTTATTGGCCATGGAGTCCACTCACCTAATGGCCTTGATGTTGTGTGGGGGTGAGGTGTATGCGTTACTGGGTGTGTTTCTTTATCTCTGCAACGTGTGTGTGTGTGTGTGTGTGTGTGTGTGTGCGTGTGCGTGTGCGTGCGCGTGTGCGTGCGTGCGTGTGCGTGCGTGTGTTGTCTACAGGGCGAGACAGGAGGACCAGGCCAGAAAGGCAGTAAAGGAGACAAAGGAGAATCTGTGAGTCTTCATCTGGCGAGATATCAACCACACCACTGTCTTTTAGCCTCACAAGCCACAGAATTATACACCTGACAGGATATGACATCACCAGACACAGTACTACCAGAGAGAGGGAGGGGAAGATCCTATCTCTGGCCCAAATCTGCCCATGTTAAGCAAATCCTTAATTATTATGTAGGTGAAGAGTTTTTGTGTGGGGGGCAATGAAAGTTTTGAATTTAGTCAAGATTAACATAAATTGCTATTTTGATACGTGAGGCTTATTTGATCTAATAGAAGTTTCATAATGCTTCGGTTGTTACGAGTGTGCTGTTATAAGTGTGACGCATGTGACATCCCGGCAACTTTGAGAAAAAAACCTTTATCAGAGTTGTCCCTGTTGAAATTCGAGAACAGACTGTTCACATTCATGAAACTATGATCTTACTCTCCGTTGAATACAGGTGGCTGATGTCAACACTCCTCATCTAATATTCAAACAAGTATTATTATTATTATTATTTGTATATATTATTTTTGATTGAATATTATAACGTAAAATCTAGCTGCAGTGAAGCCACTCAACATTTACATTACATTCAGTCATCTAACCGTCTCCCGTCTAGAGTGACCCACAGGATCAACCAGGGCCCCTCCCAAGGGCACGTCGGCAGATCTCCCACCAAGTCAAAATGGGGACGAACTAGCTTTATTTTTGACTTTTATCTTTGACCATCATTCTATCCCCCGCCAAGCAACTCCACTCCTACTTGTCTCCAGTTCCACATCCCAAACCTCAGTTTCAAACAAGTATTTCATTAACAAGATGTATCCACCAATCCAAAGAGAGGAATAGGCGGGAGCTTGACAGCCAGCCGTTCCGCTCTGTGGACAACGAATCCCATTGTTAGAGGGGAGACACAAGCATCTCGTCTTTATGTCCAGTATCTCTGGTACTACTCACCTGGCAGGATATGACATCGCAAACCATGGTACTACACACCTGACAAGATATGACATCACCAGCCACAGTACTAACCAATCTTAACAATATAGCCAGGTGACCACTCTAACAATACGTCCTCAATGATTGAAGGAAGACGAGATCAGGTGGGACCATTCTAGCCAATGAGAGGGTAGATACGAGTGTGAACAACAGCCACAACTAAGTTGCTTTTCTCAAATTTGCCGCAATGCCAAATGCATCCACTTATATCAGTACATTTGTAACAGCCTAAACATTACGAAACTTCTATTCGATCAAATAAGCCTCACATAATTCGACACTCCCATACAAAAAGGGCTTAACTCATGCGGATGGATTTTGGGCACTTCGCCTCTTCCGCTCTGGTACTACATACCTGGCAGGATATGACATCACCAGCCACAGTTCTACACACCTGACAGGATATGACATCACTAGAAAAATAACGAAGTCAAATCGTGATGTCAGTAATCTTCAGGTCGGAAAGTTTCCAACTTGGAAATCCGACATGGACGTTCAAAATGATTTCTCCCGGCCAGAGCTAGTTTTTCCCAGAGTTCCCGGTTGTCTTGAATGCACTGAAATCAGAGGTTTCCCAGTTCCCAGTTCACAGTTGTTTTGAATGCGGCATACACACCTGACAGGATATGACATTACCGGTCACAGTATTACACACCTGACAGGATATGACATCACCAGTCAACTTATTACACACCTGACAGGATATGACATCACCGGTCACAGTATTACACACCTGACAGGATATGACATCACCAATCACAGTATTAAGCACCGGCCAGTATCCTTCCCGTCACCAGCTGCTATCACTAGGATAATTCAAATGAATGACTCAATAAATGAGAACGGGTTTATAATTGAGCGTTGAGATAATTATGTGCAGTTATAATTAACTGTACAGTATATTACTGTATGTGAGCTGTTATACTCAGCTTTAGGCATTATAAGCCTTTCTTCATGGTCTAGTTAGCATGCACTGTGCATCTTCATGTACTTTATCTTATCCTAGCCCTGGCAGCTCTATCAAACTATTCAAAATACTGTCTAACACTTTCAGAAGCCAAGCAATCACAAACAGCTACCATCAACAGCTGCAATTTCACAGTATTTGTGTTTTTTGAGCTCCCGACACAGCAGTGTTTTCCTGCAGTGTATGATTGATATGCAGTATACTTTCAACAGCATCTCTGTTTCTCGGTCTTTTCTCCAGGGCCCTTCAGGACCTATTGGAATCCAGGGACCTGTCGGCCATCCGGGGTTACCGGTACGTCTATTCAACGTATCTGTCTTTATTGTGTGTGTTTGTGTGTACTGTATGTGTGTACAGCACTGACCTCTGTGTGTGTTTCAGGGTGTGGACGGGGAGCCGGGGCTGAGGGGCCAGCAGGGGATGTACGGGCCGAAGGGAGACGAGGGAGCGAGAGGCCACAAGGGGGCCACAGGACCCACTGGACTACAGGTGAGGAGATGAGACACCCCTCTGTTGGTCTGTACCATCCATCTCTCTACTCCAGCATATAGCTGACAGGTGGACTGTACCATCTCTCATCAACAGCACATAGCTGATAGCATTGCAGTATCCCTACTACTGCGCCTCTAACCATTCTCTGTCTTTACAGGGCATGCCAGGACTCCCAGGAGAGAAGGGAGACAGTGGACACGTGGGCACGATGGTGAGTACTGTACATACCATTGGACGATTACATAATTTCCCTATATCCTATTGTTGACCTGGCAGCCTCATTGGACTCTCCCACCAAAGATCATTCCTTAAGTATGTCTCTCATCTTCATTGTGGTATAAAGCCTAACTAAAGTACAACCCTGCTTGGAGGCAGTGTCTAGAGTCTGGCTCCATGTAGAGGGACTGGAGCGTAACAGCCATGACACGTCCAGCTACACACCCAGAGAGGACTAGGGCTTTGTGTCTAAATGTAACAAGGAGTCCCTCTGAAGAGAGAGAGAGATTGATAGGGAGAAAAGTCGAAGAGTCAGTGGAGTGAAGGAGGGAGAAAGAAAGCGAGGGATAGGGATGGAGAGAGAGAGAGAGAGAGAGAGAGAGAGAGAGAGAGAGAGAGAGAGAGTGAAAGAGAGAGAGAGAGAGAGCGAAAGAGAGAGAGAGAGAGAGAGAGGTGGTTTGAGGAGGAAGACGGCAGCGTGACAGCTGCTAATCAGATTAGCCTGAGCCGGGCCTGTCTAATGAGCATCTTCCTTCTATTGTGACAGTCATTTCAGAACGCCACAGACCGTGAACACATGCTAAACAAGATTCTACACACACAGCCAGCGCCACAGCACACTCAGCCTGATTAGGGAGAGGGGAAGGAAGCGTCAAAAACGGAACAAAAAAAACAAAAGAGGGAACAAAAAGGGAGAGAAGGAGAGGATGAGAGGGAACAAAATATGTGGGGGGATAGAGAGAGAGGGATGTGAGAGAGAGAGATGGCAAGGAGGAAAGAGATCTCACTGGGAAAGCCTCATCCATGTGAATGCTGTGGTTCACAGGATTGCAGCTTCTAATGCCCGCGTAGCTCCCCAGTAGCAGGATTATAGGATATGTGCTTACTGTAGTGGATGTAGTAGTGTCTGGAGTATGTCTGTCTGTCTTAGTGCTGTGTGTACAGACTCTCACTGTATTGGGATTTCAGTGTTTTGAAGCACAGCTAACCATTAACTCTGGACTGGAAGGGAGCAGTCAGTGCAGTTAAGATGGATAGCTTGTTGTCCATGTAGAGGTGCACAGAGGGGGGGAATCCCATCACACTGAGTGTCAGTGAGTGCTCTCATTTCCCCTGTAGCCTGATCATGTGTTCTTGGAGAGAACTAGAGGCTCCTCTTAGAGAGAGAGAGAGAGAGAGAGAGAGAGAGAGAGAGAGAGAGCGAGAGAGAGAGAGAGACAGAAGGAGGGGATAGAGAGATGAAGGGCGAGAGAGATGAAGGGAGAGAGAGATGAAGGGAGAGAAAGAGAGGGAGATACTGTACAGAGAGAGGGGGTGAAAGACCAGAAGAGAGAGAGGGAGATAGAGACAGAGAGTTAGGGAGAGAGTGAGAGGGAGGGAGAAAGGGAAAGAGAGAGAACCTTTCTGTGTGTCATTGAGGGTAATGGCTTGTCTCGTGGTGTCTTCATCATGTCAGTGAGGTAATGATCATAGAGGCTGGTTCTGTTCTGGGGATATGTTGCACCAGGCCCTCAGCCACCAGGCACTCAGCCACCAGGCCCTCAGCCACCAGGCCCTCCCTGAATGACTAGCATGCACAGTCACTGTACCCAGGGAGGAGCTGCCTGGTGGGTCACACAGTCTACTTCCTTTGGGATAGAGGTGTGTGTGTGTTTGTGTCTGCGTGTGCTTATGCATGTATGTGCTGTCTCAAGCCAATGGCTAATGATTTATTTTCTCCTCAGGGCCCTCCAGGACAACATGGCCCCAGAGGCCCCCAGGGGTCCATTGGTGGAGAGGTACAGTATATTTCTGGCCTTATCTGACCACATTTCTATGCACTGGGTTTGCTGCAGTATTTGGATTGGTTTATGTTGCAAGACGGCATACTATTTTGCGCAGCTCTCACTCCTACTCAAATCTACACTACCGACTATCAGAACACACCCACCAATAGGGTTGTTACTTCACACACGGCACACACACTCCTCTACCCTCTGCCCCTCTCCCTCTCCCAGACCCTCTGCCGGTTTGGAGCTGTGAATTATTAAGTGGTATTAGAATGTAATCCCTCAGTGGGAGTTATATTTACCGCTCTATAAATCATTAAGGAGTATTAGACAATCATCCCTGGGAGGAAGTTATATTTACCTCTATAAATCATTAAGGAGTATTAGACAATCATCCCTGGGAGGAAGTTATATTTACCTCTATAAATCATTAAGGAGTATTAGACAATCATCCCTGGGAGGAAGTTATATTTGCCTCTATAAATCATCAAGGAGTATTAGACAATCATCCCTGAGACGAAGTTATATTTGCCTCTATAAATCATTAAGGCCTATTAGACAATCATCCCTGAGAGGAAGTTATATTTACCTCTATAAATCATTAAGGAGTATTAGACAATCATCCCTGGGAGGAAGTTATATTTACCTCTATAAATCATGAAGGAGTATTAGACAATCATCCCTGGGAGGAAGTTATATTTACCTCTATAAATCATGAAGGAGTATTAGACAATCATCCCTGGGAGGAAGTTATATTTACCTCTATAAATCATGAAGGAGTATTAGACAATCATCCCTGGGAGGAAGTTATATTTACCTCTATAAATCATGAAGGAGTATTAGACAATCATCCCTGGGAGGAAGTTATATTTACCTCTATAAATCATTAAGGAGTATTAGACAATCATCCCTGGGAGGAAGTTATATTTACCTCTATAAATCATGAAGGAGTATTAGACAATCATCCCTGGGAGGAAGTTATATTTACCTCTATAAATCATGAAGGAGTATTAGACAATCATCCCTGGGAGGAAGTTATATTTACCTCTATAAATCATTAAGGAGTATTAGACAATCATCCCTGGGAGGAAGTTATATTTACCTCTACTAATGGCCAACCTCTCAACATCTCACACCAATCAATTATTCACGAGAGAGGGACGGAAAGAAGTCACTCCACACACCCACACACACACACACACACACACACACACACACACACACACACACACACACACATAGTCAAAAATCAAATCAAATCAAATTGTATTGGTCACAGACATATTTAGCAGATGTTATTGTGGTTGTAGTGAAATGCTTGTATGGATTCAGTGGTACGGATTCAGATCGTCACATCAGACCTGGGTACAACTTTCATTTGATAGACCACATACTTTATTTGAGCATTTGTCTGGAGTGCTAGATGGGCGGGGTTTGTACTTTTGGGACTATCCCATTGGTGCTAGTTTCCTATCCAAGCTCAATCAGGCACTATTTGAAAGATGTTGAATACCATTTGAACCCAGGTCTGATTCATATGGTGCCATGGAAATAGAAGGGTGTAGAGATGGAGCGATCCATAAATGGATTGATGCAGGTGATGTTGTGAGAGAGAAATGGATAAAGAGAAGCTTTGAGTCTTTGTGGGAAATAGAAGAGCTGGCTTGCACTGCAGGCAGGATAGTCCTCCACTCACTCACACGCTCCAATTTGTGCACTCTACCAAAGAGAGAGATGCTTTCACTGTTTTTCTCTCGAGACAGCCAGCACACACTTCCACATTGACACACACCGACGCAGAGAGACTGACTCCACACTCTGTTACTCAGATCGCATCAACAGAGGAAACTCACACACACAGACAACAGTCAATATTTTCTCCTAGTGATGATGGTGCAGCTGTTGTCTCAGCACCCTGACAGAGAACAACAGACAAACAAAACAACCTCAACACAAGAAACCTGTAGATGAAATATTTATTATTTCAGTCCTCCTGTCATTGTGTTGGTTCGAGTGGTTCTGTTGTGTTGTAACAGGGCACTGCTGGCCAGCCTGGTGGAGTGGGCCAGCCTGGGATCGTTGGAGAGAAGGGGGAGGATGGAGAGGCTGGGGACCCGGGACCAGTTGGAGACACTGGTGCCGCTGTAAGTCATCTTTCTCTCATCCTCTTCTTCACTGCCTCTCCCTCTCCCTCCCTCTCTCTCTCTCTCTCTCTCTCTCCCTCTCCCTCTCTCCCTCTCTCTCTCTCTGTCTCAACCACTAACTGTATGATTGTATGGTGTCCCCAGGGTGGTAAAGGGGAGCTGGGGGAGAAGGGTGACTCTGGCCCCTCCGGAGCAGCAGGACCTGCAGGAGTCAGAGGCACGCCAGGGGAGGACGGACCCAAAGGAAACCCTGTGAGTAGATCTCTATGTAGGCCACTCATCTGCTAGTCACTCGTCATTTAGGCCACTCATCCTCTACCAACTGGTTCTTGAGTGGTTGGCAGACCAATGCATTAGATTAATCTCAAGCGATGCTGCTGTATCTAACAGTCATTGGTAACTGACCACTCCCGGTCCTCTGTAGGGGCCCCTTGGGTTCCCAGGAGATTCTGGACCCCCTGGAGAAGCAGGGATCAATGTGAGTACAGCACCTGTAGAACCAAGTAATACAACAGGCAGTAGATGACTGATTATTCTGTTCCTCCTCTAAATGTGTGTTTCTGGTTGGAACAGGGAGTTGATGGTGGACCGGGAGCAAAGGGAGACAACGGTGATCCTGGGAAAGCCGTAAGTACAGTACAGCATTTACATCACACAGGTATTCATACGAACAGCATAAACATGTGTAACGGTGTATGTTCTCTGAGCTCATTCAACAGTATCACATACATAAAGTGCGTGCATACCAAAGATATAGTATTGCCTTTGTACTTTGTCACATACAGAGAGGCTTGTTTATTTCATGGATATGCTGTTCTTTCTTCCCTGTGTCTTTTAGACTGTGTGTGGTTGTTGTCTTTGAGACTGTGTGTGGTTGTTGTGTGTTTCAACTCTGACCCTTTGTTCTGCTGTCCTCAGGGACCCCCAGGAGCCTCTGGAGAACCGGGCCCTTCCGGGCCCCCCGGGAGAAGGGTGAGTGTAGGTGTGTGAGAGAGAGAGAGAGAGAGAGAGAGAGAGAGAGAGAGAGAGAGAGAGAGAGAGAGAGAGACTTTGACTTTTGGTCTTTCTTTATTGAAACATTCTCAATTCATTAAAAACTCACCCCCCCCCCTCCCCTAAAATAAAAAATAAAAATATATCCTCTACCACATGATACAAATCACCATACACAAAAACCCTCTCCTACAACCGTATATCCAAAACATCTTCCCCAGCAATACAGACAGCCCCCCCAACACACCATATCTCCTCAAACATCTCCACACATTTGATCATTTTATAGAACTCAAACTCAACCCTAAGGCGCGCAGAGACCATCCCATTAAACAGTAGTAAAGGGTCTGTTATCCCCCCACCTTTAACCCTGTTCCTCCTTGTTAGCCAAATAGCTAACTTTGCCTGAGCAAACAGAAAATTCAACAAAACACATTTTTCTTTCTCCTTACTCGAATACCTGTATCCCATTATAAACATCCCAACAGCAAAAACCACCCCCAACCTGTCACACAGACATTCCAACAGAGACATTAATGGCATTAACCTGGTGCACACAGAAAACACATGAATTACAGTTTCTTTCATTTGACAGAAAGGACACCCCTGCCCAATTCCCGGATCAACCCGTGCCAACCAGCTGTTAGTGGCCAGGGCTCCATGTAGAACCCTCCACTGGAGGTCCCCTGACCTCTTTGGTACTGGGGGTTTGTAGAGCGCCCTCCATCTAAAACCCACCATACTCTCCGCCCCACATACCCCCTGCCACTGATGTGCCTTCACTCCTGTTAGGCTTCTAATGCTCCTAACCTTAACGCAGAGGTTGTATAGGGCTTTACCTCCCACCCCCTCAAACTCCCCCAGGCTCGGAGTGTTAAAATCTAACAAGTCCTCCAGACCCCCTTGCCAGTCTCCAGTCTCTGCCGTCACCTGCAGTGGCGGGAACATTGGTGGCCCCTCTCCCTTTGGCCTCTCAAACACCCCCCTTACCGGCTCAGACAGTGCCTCCTGGACCTCCTCCAGGAATCTTTCCAGCAGCCTAAGAGACGTTATTCCTGTTTGTTGCGCCAAGACCTCCGGGGTTTTCCACCCCTCCTCTCCCAGCAGTCTCAGGTCACCCAGCCTTTGTAAACCTCCTGCCATCAGTTGCCTCTGCAGGGTGGCCGACTGAACCGATCTCAAAGGGATGGCTGGGTTGTGGAAGATAGGCTCCTCCCACACCCACTGCCCAGGCTCCACGCCCCCTTCTCGTGTGGGCCTTAGCAGCTGCCAGGCCCTCAGCACCGCAGAGTAAAACTCTGAGAGACCTGCTGTACTCAGCCTCTCCAGCTTCATGAGGAACAGCTGCCGGTCCAACCCTAATCCACCAGCTCTCCTCAGCAGCGCGCATGCTGGTTCCCTCCAGCCAACATCAGTGTGGTACAGCAGTCTCTGCACCGCCTTTAGTCGGAAAGCAGCCATCCTGCTCTCCAGTTCCACCAAGCCCTGTCCTCCTTCGTGGACGGTCATGTACAAAACTGCTGCCTTCAGCCAGTGATGTCCCGACCAAAAGAAGTCCACCAGCTTGCGTTGCAGGTCTGCAAGCAGACCGGCGGGGGGGTTGAGGACAGCCAGTTTATGCCACAAGGAAGATGCCACCAGGTTGTTGATTATCAGCACCCTCCCTCTATATGACACTTGGGACAGGAGCCACCTCCACCTGGCCAGTCTTGACACCACTGCCTGTGACAGCCCCTCCCAGTTCTTGCTGACCCACCTCTCCGAGCCCAGGTACACCCCCAACACTTTAAGCCCTTCACAACCCCACTGCAAACCCCCTGGAAGCAGAGGAGGAGCCCTATCCCCCCATGCCCCACATAACAGAGCTTTGCTCTTGCCCCAGTTTACCTTAGCTGATGAAGCTCCCTCGTACACCTTCAGACTGGTCTCTAGTTCCTGCATATCTTGCCCATCCCTGACCATCACAGAAACATCATCTGCATATGCTGAGACTGCTATTCCTGTCACCACATCCATGCCTATCCAGCACACTCCCCGCAGTCTCCTGCGTAGCAGTCCTAAAAAAGGCTCAATGGCTAGTGTGTACAGCTGCCCAGATAGAGGGCATCCTTGTCTAATACCCCGTCTCACCCAGACTGGCCTACTGAGCCCCCCTCCCACCTTAACCATACATGACGCCCCAGCATACAACAGCTTCACACAGGTCACAAAACTCTTCCCAAACCCAAACACAGACATCACATTAAACAGATACTCATGATCCACTCTATCAAAAGCCTTCTCTTGATCTAAAGAGACCAGTCCAAAGTTCACATTAGAACCTCTCGACAAATCCAACATGTCCCTAATCAAGAACAAGTTGTCCGTGATTGAGCGTCCCGGTACACAATATGTCTGGTCCTTGTGTATTATAGAGTCCAGATGGGACTTCAGTCTGTTAGAGAGGACCTTGGCAAAAATCTTGTAGTCCGCACAGAGTAATGCCACAGGCCTCCAGTTCTTAAGTTCACACAAGTCCCCTTTTTTGGGCAGGAGAGTCAGAGCCGCCCGACGGCAGCTCATCGGCAAACTTCCTACCCTGACGCATTCACGCAACACGCAAAATAAATCCTGTCCAATTGTTCCCCAGAATTTTTTGTAAAATTCCACTGGAAGTCCATCGACCCCAGGTGCACGACCGGGGGACATCTGGGTTACTGCCTCTGCCAGTTCATGTGACAACAGAGGAATGTCCATTTCATCCCTCTGTGCCCGAGAGAGCTTAGGGAGTCCTGCGAACAAGACCTGAGCACACATAGGATCACACATTTCTGCCCTATACAATTCAGTATAAAACTCCACAGTCCGCTCCCGCATCTCCCCCACCACAGAGGTCACCCGCCCATCAGACAGCCGTAGACAATGCATACCCTTGGCTTCACTGCTCTGTCTTTCCAAACCAAAGAAGAAGGAGCTGGGAGCATCCATCTCCTTGAGCATGGAGAACCTAGCTCTTACAAGTGCTCCCTTTGCTTTAACCTGGAAAAAACTGCCCAGGTCCCTACGTAATTCGGCTAAGTTAGCCTGGAGGCCTACATTGCCTTGCCCCACCATCTCTACCTCCATCTCACTAATACACCGCTCTAGTTCCCCCAATACTCTCCTAGCCTCTGAGGATGAGAGAGCAGTATACTGTTGACAGAAAAGCCGAATTTGCACTTTCCCCACATCCCACCATTGACTCAGAGACTCATACTCCTCTCTTCGCTGCCCCCATCTTTCCCAAAAAGTCTGGAAACCTGAGCAAAAAGTGGCATCTTGTAAGAGCTTTACATTGAACTTCCAATAAGATGCCTGCCGGGGCCCTGGTGAAATAGACAGCCGAGCCATGGTTATGTGGTGATCCGAAAACCCCACTGGGAGAATGGTAGCACCCAGCAGCCTATTGCTCTGATTCCTGGACATGTAAAAGCGATCAAGTCGAGCTGCACTCACCCTAGCCCCAAAAACCTTCACCCACGTATACTGTCTTGTGTTTGGATGTTTAGTTCTCCAAACATCCACTAGGTCAAACTGATTAAAGATATCCCTTAACACTCCCACTGACACTGAATGAGGCTCTTCCCCATTTCTGTCTTTTGTAAAATCCATTGTACAGTTCCAGTCACCTCCGATCACCAGCGTCTCCTCAGGCGCTACTTGTGAGAGTTCCTGTCTAAGACTCCCAAATAGAACCCCTCTTTCTCTCCCTGTGTTAGGCGCATACACATTTATAAAGACAAAACACATGTTGTTAATTTCTGCTTTAACAACAAGCAACCTACCTTTACACACCTCCTTTGAGGAGCAAATTTTTACAGCCAGACCAGGTGCAAAAAGGACTGCCACCCCTGCACTAAGATTTGTCCCATGGCTCAACACACTTGCCCCTTTCCACCAGAGCCCCCAATCAACTTCATTCACCACATCACTATGCGTCTCCTGCAGAAACAACACCTGTACTTTTTTTTGTTTTACATATTCACCCAACACACTCCTCTTTCCCGCATCTCTGGCGCCATTTATATTGAGCGAGCCTACCCGAAGAGTCTCCATAAGAAGTGGGAGAAAAGCCAGCAGAGAAATAGACCAATAGCAAAGCTCAAAAAGCCCCAGTGTCAGTAAGAAATTAAACATCTAAACAGTGTCTGAAGGTAAACCTTTACGCACTGTTGTGACCCACTTCCTCAACCTAAACCGTTTCCTGGGTGAGAGGACACCATGCCCCTCATTTCTCATAGCATGTTGTACTGATCTTACAAACTTCCTAGGATCAGGAAAAAAAGCCTCAAGATTAACTTTTTTCCCCTTAGTCTCATTCAGGAACCTTGTCAGTTCTCTCAACGTGTACTTAGACCCCTCGGGTTGACTGGCTGGCAGCTCCGGGCCAATTGAAGAGGAGTCTGAAAAAAATAACTCCTCATCCTCTTCCTCAGACTCACTTTCCTCCTCTTCTCTATCTCCCACCCTGACCACCTGCCCTTTCTCTCTGGTTAGGGCCTCACCCACAGCAACAGGCAACATTTCCATGGTGCCTTTGTCCACACCCTTTTTCTTTTTCCTCTTGACACCCTCCTCCTCCCCCCCTAATCTCTTACACTTCCCCACTATACTCTCCTCATCCACTAGAATTACCTGACTAGACGCAGTATCATCTGCACCACCCTCCATAGCATGACTAGGGCCAGCCTCAGCTACACCACCCTCCATAGCATGACTAGGGCCAGCCTCAGCTACACCACCCTCCATAGCATGACTCGGCCCAGCATTATCTGCACCACCCTCCATAGCATGACTCTGCCCAGCATCATCTGCACCGCCCTCCATAGCATGTCTAGGCCCAGCCTCAGCTACCCCACCATCTCTAGCCTGACTAGACCCAGCCTCTGCTTCTCCACCATCTCTAGCCTGACTAGACCCAGCCTCCACTACCCTACCATCTCTAGCCTGACTAGACCCAGCCTCTGCTTCTCCACCATCTCTAGCCTGACTAGACCCAGCCTCCACTACCCTACCATCTCTAGCCTGACTAGGCCCAGCCTCATCTACACCACCATCTCTAGACTGACTAGGCCCAGCCTCTGCTATCTGCATCTCCTTACCCCCTGCATTTTGACCTCGATTTCCCCCACCTGCCGTTGTACCCTCACCTTGTCTATGGCCTTTATGTGGGCACGCAAAACTCTTGTGCCCCAAATCCCCACATTCAAAACACCGTAGACTATCTGTGCTGGCAAAACCGGCATAGAGCCCCTCCCCATGCCTCACTTTAAAATGCACATTTAGCTGTTGCTCATTATTGTTCAGAAACATAAACACTTGCCTCCTGAACGAAACAACGTGCTTAACGGCATCTGCCTGAAAACCTGCTGACAGTACACGGAAACCGCTAGCAAACTTACCAAAACGACTCAGCTCTTTCCTAATTTGATCATCCGTAATAAACGGAGGCAAATTTGCCACTACAACTCTTGTTGAAGGGGTAGAGAGAGGTGAAATTGACACCAACACATCCCTTACAAATATTCCGCTAGCAATTAGCCTACCGACCAAATTAGCCCTTTTCATGAACACAACCACAGCTTTGTTCATTCTAGAAGCAGAATGTATAAACTCAGCTCCTACCTGTTCACCGACCGCGAGCAGAACCTCCTCCACCTTAACTCCGTTCTCAGGAACACACCTGAATCCATGCTGTATCGACAGCGTCTCCTCCGCGCTAGGCTGAGAAGCCATTGCGCACACTACACCTTCCAACCCCCAGGAAAGTTACTCTGTCCTCTTCCACCCTAACTTTGAAAAAAAAACTTTGGATACCGCTAAAACAAATATTTAATTAACCCTCCACCATAGAAAATAACATGTAAATAAAAGAATCAAGAAAGTTAGTTAGGATAGAGCTTTCCACACCAAACACTCAAACTCCAAAAAACTCCCAGCATGCACCGAAAGAGAGAGAGAGAGAGAGAGAGAGAGAGAGAGAGAGAGAGAGAGAGAGAGAGAGAGAGAGAGAGAGAGAGAGAGAGAGAGAGAGAGAGAGAGAGAGAGAGAGAGAGAGAGAGAGAGAGAGAGAGAGAGAGAGAGAGAGAGAGAGAGAGATGACCTCTATCTGTTTTAGAAGAACAAAAGCAGTGTAAGGCTTTTAAGCACTCGGGTATTGTCCCCCCCCAGCAGCTGAAACTCTGTCCTCATGTTCCCCCACCTCTCTCTCAATTTTTTTTCAATTCAAGGGCTTTATTGGCATGGGAAACATGTGTTAACATTGCCAAAGCAAGTGAGGTAGACAACATACAAAGTGAAAATATAAAGTGAAAAACAACAAAAATTAACAGTAAACATTACACATACAGAGGTTTCAAAACAGTAAAGACATTACAAATGTCATATTATATATATATATACAGTGTTTTAACAATGTACAAATGGTTAAAGGACACAAGATAAAATAAATAAGCATAAATATGGGTTTCATTTACAATGGTGTGTGTTCTTCACTGGTTGCCCTTTTCTCGTGGCAACAGGTCACAAATCGTGCTGCTGTGATGGCACACTGTGGAATTTCACCCAGTAGATATGGGAGTTTTTCAAATTTGGATTTGTTTTCGAATTCTTTGTGGATCTGTGTAATCTGAGGGAAATATCTCTCTCTCTCTCTCTCTCTCTCTCTCTCTCTCTCTCTCTCTCTCTCTCTCTCTCTCTCTCTCTCACACCAGGGCCACTTGGGAGCTGCTGGAAAAGAAGGGAAACAAGGAATGAAGGGAGCAAAGGTAAGGATGTGTGGAACACTCAACAACACTCAACTCATTCATGAAATATGAAGAAAATATATCCCCCCCCCCAAAAAAATGCCACTACATTGTACACCACACATATCAGTTTTACTCCATTTTGTTTTCCTCACCACCATGTCATTATGTTCCTCTCTCTCCTTCCTTTAGGGGACCAATGGGGTTGAGGGTCTGGTGGGGAAGAAAGGGCCAGTGGGGCCCCAGGGACATTCAGGGATGCCTGGCCCGGAGGGCCTCCGAGGGATCCCAGGCCCTGGGGTGAGTCCCCCTCTCCTCTCCTCTCTTTACTCTAACTCAAACAGACATCTCCCTCTACTGTAGCCTGTGGCTCTGCTGCTCCTCTCATCATGTCTCCCTAATTAGTTTAGTATAATCTGTCATTGGTTTACTATCAACATGCATGGTGCATTTCAGTACAACCAGCAACAAGGCTTGGGGACATGTTGTCATATGACCTTGAGCAACCCCAGTCAATGCTGGAGCCCTTCACTAATTGATTAACCCCTATTTGTGTTTTCATTTGCAGGGTGAGCAAGGGTTAAACGGTCCCCCAGGCCAGACGGGACCCCCTGGACCCATGGTAAGATCCCCATGCATATAACATGTTCATATGTCAACCTACTGTACTGTTATTGCCTCTCTTCCACATAACATATGGTAGGTAGCCTTGATAGGGTCAATTCCAGTGATATGTCAATTATATTTTTTCACCCATGTGTAACCATGTAGTAAATGTGATCCTGTGTTGTTCCCAGGGACCCCCAGGACTGCCAGGTTTGAAAGGAGACCTGGGCAGGAAGGGAGATAAAGGTCACGGTGGTCTGATTGGTCTGATCGGACCTCCAGGAGAGCTGGGAGAGAAGGGAGACAGAGGCCTGCCCGGAAATCAGGGCACACAAGGAACCAAAGGAGACGGGGGTAAGGGTGGCCTCCCTGGCCCCACCGGCCCCCCAGGACCCCCTGGACTTTCTGTAAGTGCACCCCCTCCTCCCTGCCCCCACCCCACTCAACTCTTCATAGTTGGCTTTGCTTTACTCTGATATGACTTTTCCTATTTCAAAATGACCTCTCCTCCCCTGTTAGGGTGCAGTTGGTGAGAGAGGATCCAAAGGAGACCTGGTGAGTCCAGTCATCTTACTGTAGCTCCACATTGTCATTCCTCTCCTTACACACCAGCCTATAGCTAGCAGCTTGCAGGAGCGTATGCTGCCAGACAAGCCGCTATCTCGCCTTGCCAAATGAACCAACGCTCAGCCTAATTTTCTACATTGTGCTTTTTAAATGTATTTTGGCCTTAAAAGTGAGCCCATACAGTGATGTGTTGTTCCTGTGGGTACAGTGTATTTTAATAGGATATAGTGGTGTGGTGTGATGTTGTGAAAAGTACCATAGTGTGTCATGTAGAGAGCAGGGGCTTTGGCCACAGACTGCTGATGTACAGAGCTGGATAATCCTATAAACCCTAGAACCATATCTGCCAGGATCAAAGAGGGATTTGGCAAACTAGTGTGAGAATCGCTCCAGGTGACCGGAGGATTGATGCAGGATTTTGTTCCACTCTTTTCTTCAGGGCGCCATCGGACTTCAAGGAGACACTGGCCCCGCCGGATCCCCCGGACCCCCTGTAAGTCCTCCACACACCCACCTCCCCACCTCCACACTTCTCATCCACCCCACCTTTCTCTTTCTGTTTCTCTCCGTCCCCTCTGTTCCGTCTCATCGCCTGTTGTTGTTCAACCACACACACCTCCCCACCTCCACACTTCTCATCCACCCCACCTTTCTCTTTCTGTTTCTCTCCGTCCCCTCTGTTCCGTCTCATCGCCTGTTGTTGTTCAACCACACACACCTCCCCACCTCCACACTTCTCATCCACCCCACCTTTCTCTTTCTGTTTCTCTCCGTCCCCTCTGTTCCGTCTCATCGCCTGTTGTTGTTCAACCACACACACCTCCACGCCTCTCCTTCCCCCCATCGTTCTCTTTTTTTTTTCCCAGTCACTGTTGTTTCTTGTCTTCTATCTTCCACTTGTGTTCCTTCCCTCCAGGGTCCGCCTGCCACCATGGTCCAGCTGCTGCCTATCAGAGACCACGAGGGCCGGAGGAAGAGGAAGAGGCACTCTAGGATGGTGCAAGGAGGCTCAGCTCCCTACGAGGAGGCAGAGGTGAAGATGGAATTGGAGCAGGAGGTGTACCTGCAGGCAGACCAGCCCATGCTGGAGGAGGCAGAGGGCATGGAGGAGGTGTTTGCCTCCCTCACCTCCATGAAGACAGAGGTGGAGCTGATGAGGAAGCCCCTGGGGACCTTTGAGAGCCCCGCCCGCACCTGCAAGGAGCTCATGATGATCCAGCATGGCTACAGAGACGGTCAGCATATCACCTCATCACCCTCGTATCACACAGATCTCCCCTCAGCACCCTGCATTGGCACTCATATTGAACGTGCCTATAGAAAATCTACACCGCCTTGAACTTTTGCTTACCAAAAAGACCAAAAATCTAAAAATCTATGGCAACACTTGAAAATGTCTTTCTAGCCATGACCCCCAACAGAGTTGACAGAGCTTGAAGCAGTTTGAAAAGAATAATGGGCAAATATTGCACAATCCAGGTGTGCAAAGCTTTTCTGAGACTTACCCAGTAAGACTAAGAGCTGTAATCACTGCCAAATGTGTTTATAACATGTATTGATTCTGAGGGGTGAATATTTATCTAATCAAGGTATATTAGTGTTTTCTTTTTCAATATTCTTTAAAAAATCTATATCAATAATTGTTCTTCCACTTTGACATTACAGAGTATTTTGTGTAGATCGTTGACAAAAAATGACAATAAATCCATTAGAATCCCACTTTGTAACACAAATGAATGTGAAGAAACCCAAAGGAGGAGTAGACTGTCTATAGGCACTGTGTTTGATTGAGTCAATAAGCCACCAAATCCTCCAATAGCCAGTATAATTTACCTGTTACATCAGACATACTCTACCATTTCATGTCTTCCCTTTTCTCTTGCCTGATCTGCTGTCCCGTATTGAAATGACACCGCTGTCTCTGTCTCCGTACCTGTCCCAGGTGACTACTGGATCGACCCCAACCAGGGATGTCACAGGGACTCCATCAAGGTCTTCTGTAACTTCACCGCTGAGGGAGACACCTGTCTCTACCCTGACAAGAGGATTGAAACTGTGAGTCTCAAACTACCTTGATGTCTGCTCACATCAACCTAACTAGAACGTTGTTGTAGTAGTGTACAGTACGTATTCATTGGCCTCAGATCAACTGGTGACTTACAGATGCACTATCTTGATTTTACTCTATTTATCACAGCAGGAAAATAATCCTGCAGCAACAGGATATGTGAATTATTATGTGGATTATAATTTGAATACATTTTTTAGGCGTTGATACATTTTCTGTTACATTTTTCTTAATGTCAAATCAATTTTAAAGTGGAAATCACAAACCTTAGAAGCCTTTTAAAACCTTTAATACACTACAATTGATATTTCCCGCTGTGCAGGAACATTCTCCGCAACAACAGAGTGATCAAATTAAGATACCAGATCTGCACATCCTCAGAAGCCTGTGTTACAGAGACTCCTTGTTTCCTTCTCTATTCCTGTGAACAGGTGAAGCTAGCAGCCTGGAACAAAGAGAAACCAGGGAGCTGGTTCAGCCAATACAGGAAAGGCAAACAGGTACTGACCACTTTCAACTGCTGCCGTTCATTTAAATGTTTCCAAACACTAGGTAGATTATATTCATTTAAAGGGAGTGCGTTTGAAAAATAATCATGTGTATAATCGAGTAGATGTGCATGTGTGTGAGCATGTATGATACCTGTGTCTTCTGCCTGCAGTAGTGAGTGAGTCACGCAGAGCCTCTGGCAGCAGTGGGCTCTCATTGAAGAGCATTCAGAGCCTCTGGCAGCAGTGGGCTCTCATTGAAGAGCATTCAGAGCCTCTGGCAGCAGTGGGCTCTCAGTGAAGAGCATTCAGAGCCTCTGGCAGCAGTGGGATCTCATTGAAGAACATTCAGAGCCTCTGGCAGCAGTGGGATCTCATTGAAGAGCATTCAGAGCCTCTGGCAGCAGTGGGCTCTCATTGAAGAGCATTCAGAGCCTCTGGCAGCAGTGGGCTCTCATTGAAGAGCATTCAGAGCCTCTGGCAGCAGTGGGCTCTCATTGAAGAGCATTCAGAGCCTCTGGCAGCAGTGGGCTCTCATTGAAGAGCATTCAGAGCCTCTGGCAGCAGTGGGATCTCATTGAAGAGCATTCAGAGCCTCTGACAGCAGTGGGATCTCATTGAAGAGCATTCAGAGCTTTGAGCACTGGTCTTTCATGTGCACCTGACCAGACATCTCTTAACACAGAAAGAAAATCACTTCTCTCCCAGTCCAATACCTTTCACTGACTCTTTCACACCCACGCCATTGTGTATTTTTCTCTCTCTCTCTCTCTCTCTCTCTCTCTCTCTCTCTCTCTCTCTCTCTCTCTCTCTCTCTCACTCACTCTTTTTCTCCCCGACTCTCTTATTCTGACTCTAGCTGAATTACTGTGACCTTTGTCCCCTCCTCTCCTCTTACATTATTAATGAAATACGGGTTGAGATTTCTAAGAGAGAGAAAAGGTTCATGGTAATACAAATGGTCCTAGCCTTCCTTCCTCTGTTCACCAGGATGGATATAGTGCTCTGTAACCAGCATTAACTCTGTCAGCTTGGTTTTGTGCCAGATTTAACTCTGTCAGCTTGGTTTTGTGCCAGATTTAACTCTGTCAGCTTAGTTTTGTGCCAGCAATAACTCTGTCAGCTTGGTTTTGTGCCAGCAATAACTCTGTCAGCTTGGTTTTGTGCCAGCAATAACTCTGTCAGCTTGGTTTTCCTGCCCAGGTTATTTGGTAATGGAAAAACTCCTGGCCCTAGCCATTATAGATTGGATGTATGGTTGAAGTCAGAAGTTTACATACACCTTAGCCAAATACATTTAAAAAGTTTTTCACAATTCCTGACATGTAATCCTTGTAAAAATCTCTGTCTTAGGTCAGTTAAGATCACCACTTTATTTTAAGAATGTGAAATGTCACAATAATAGTAGAGAGAATTATTTATTTAAGCTTTTATTTCTTTCATCACATTCCCAGTGGGTCAGAAGTTTACATACACTCAATTAGTATTTGGTAGCATTGCCTTTAAATTGTTTAACTTGGGTCAAACATTTTGGTTAGCCTTCCACAAGCTTCCCACAATAAATAGGGTGAATTTTGGTCCATTCCTCCTGACAGAGCTGGTGTAACTGAGTCAGGTTTACAGGCCTCCTCGCTCGCTCACACTTTTTCAGTTCTGCCCACAAATGTTCTATAGGATGGAGGTCAGGGCTTTGTGATGCCCACTCCAATACCTTGACTTTGTTGTCCTTAAGCCATTTTGACACAACTTTGGAAGTATGCTTGGGGTCATTGTCCATTTGGAAGACCCATTTGCGACCAAGCTTTAACGTTGCTTCAATGTATACACCACATTTTCCTGCATCATGATGCCATCTATTTGTGAAGTGCACCAGTCTCTCCTGCAGCAAAGCACCCCCACAACATGATACTGCCACCTCCATGCGTCACAGTTCGCATGGTGTTCTTCGGCTTGCAAGCTTCCCCCTTTTTCCTCCAAACATAACGATGGTAATTATGACCAAACAGTTATATTTTTGTTTCATCAGACCAGAGGACATTTTTTCAAAAAGTACAATCTTTGTCCCCATGTGCAGTTGCAAACCGTAGCTTTTTTATGGCTGTTTGGTCATGTCGAGATATAGGACTTGTTTTACTGTGGATAATAGATACTTTTGCACCTGTTTCCTCCAGCATCTTCACAAGGTCCTTTGCTGTTGTTCTGGGATTGATTTGCACTTTTCACATCAAAGTACATTCATCTCTAGGAGACAGAATGCGTCTCCTTCCTGAGCGGTATGACGGCTGCGTGGTCCCATGGTGTTTGTACTTGCGCACTATTGTTTGTACAGATGAACGTAGTACCTTCAGGCATTGGGAAATTGCTCCCAAGGATGAAGCAGACTTGTGGAGGTCTACAATTTTTTTCTGAGGTCTTGGCTGATTTCTTTTGATTTTCCCATGATGTCAAGCAAAGCGGCACTGGGTTTGAAGGTAGGCTTTGAAATACATCCACAGGTACACCTCCAATTATGTCATTGAAATACATCCACAGGTACACCTTCAATTATGTCATGGCTTTAGAAGCTTCTGATTAGCCTATCAGAAGCTTCTAAAGCCATGACATAATTTTCTGGAAATGTTCATGCTGTTTAAAGGCACAGTCAACTTAGTGTATGTAAACTTCTGGCCCACTGGAATTGTGATAAAGTGGATTTTAAGTGAAATAATCTGTCTGTAAACAATTGTTGGAAAAATTACTTGTGTCATGCACAAAGTAGATGTCCTAACCGACTTGCCAAAATTATAGTGCCAAAATTATAGTGAAAAACGAATTATAATGACTCCAACCTTAGTGTATCTAAACTTCCGACTTCAACTGTATATAGTGCTTTACCAGATGCTCTACTACCAATGCATTGGCACTGCTATTTGTTTCTGGACATTCATTATGTGACTGACATGGTCATTGAGAGTTGTTTCTTTCCCCTGGTCCAGTTCTCATGCAGTGACTCTGATGGGAGCCTGGTTGCTTCAAGTGGTCTATATTAATATGTGGTTCATATCTGGTCTAGTTCTCATTCAATTACTCTGATAATGTCTCTGATGTACTGTGTGTCTCTGGTCCAGTTCTAGTGCAATGACTCTGATATGCTGTGTGTCTCTGGTCCAGTTCCAGTGCAATGACTCTGATATGTTGTGTGTCTCTGGTCCAGTTCCAGTACAATGACTCTGATATGTTGTGTGTCTCTGGTCCAGTTCCAGTACAATGACTCTGATATGTTGTGTGTCTCTGGTCCAGTTACAGTACAATGACTCTGATATGTTGTGTGTCTCTGGTCC
>NC_048577.1:41124966-41279966 GCF_013265735.2 Oncorhynchus mykiss | reverse complement strand
CCTTCACCGTGCGCTGCCACTTTAAGAGAGCATCAGCAGTAAGGAAGGAGGAAATAAAGACATATTTTTCAGCTCTTTGGGGAGGAGCTCTTGGTTGGCGCGACAGTTTGATTGTGTGTGCTATGCTGCAGAAGTTTGGTTTATTTTCAGCGTGTGTAGTTTATAAGGAATTTAGATCATTCATCGGTGTGACAGTTCTAGGTCGTGGTTGTTATCGTTTGGGACCGCGCCGGTTATGGATCGCATGGATTAGTAGCAACATTGTTGCGAAGCTTTGACATACAAACCAACAAACCATCGAACGGTCAGACAGTACACCAGCATGCCTGAAGACCACAGCTAAGATCTCTCTTGTTCTCTTTCTCTCTTTCTCTTCCCGCTATTGTTCCAGTGCTTTACCCTGCAACCAGACTTTCTATTTTTCAAATGCACTTCCCATTGAAGTTCATTAGAGCTGGACTATTATTGCCCTGCCAGAAGTATTTGGGTGGACATTTTAGTTAAAAGTGAGGTTGCTTGTAAGTTGTGTATTGTTATTTGAAATGTATTGAGGTGTGGTGTACTAATGACATGTGGCCGACAAGATTGTGGACATTTTTAAGGCCTTTGTGTCTATAAACACCCCCTACATTCATACCCTCTGCACTCCTCCACTACGAACACCCCCCACATTCATAGCCTCTGCACTCCTCCACCATGAACACCCCCCACATTCATAGCCTCTGCACTCCTCCACCATGAACACCCCCCACATTCATAGCCTCTGCACTCCTCCACCATGAACACCCCCCACATTCATAGCCTCTGCACTCCTCCACCATGAACACCCCCCACATTCATAGCCTCTGCACTCCTCCACCATGAACACCCCCCCATCATAGCCTCTGCACTCCTCCACCATGAACACCCCCCACATTCATAGCCTCTGCACTCCTCCACCATGAACACCCCCCCATCATAGCCTCTGCACTCCTCCACCATGAACACCCCCCACATTCATAGCCTCTGCACTCCTCCACCATGAACACCCCCCCATCATAGCCTCTGCACTCCTCCACCATGAACACCCCCCACATTCATACCCTCTGCACTCCTCCACTATGAACACCCCCCACATTCATAGCCTCTGCACTCCTCCACCATGAACACCCCCCACATTCATAGCCTCTGCACTCCTCCACTATGAACACCCCCCACATTCAAAGCCTCTGCACTCCTCCACCATGAACACCCCCCACATTCATAGCCTCTGCACTCCTCCACTACGAACACCCCCCACATTCATAGCCTCTGCACTCCTCCACTACGAACACCCCCCACATTCATAGCCTCTGCACTCCTCCACTACGAACACCCCCCACATTCATAGCCTCTGCACTCCTCCACTACGAACACCCCCCACATTCATAACCTCTGCACTCCTCCACTATGAACTGGAAGACAATACAGATTATTGCAAATCCTCTGTTGATGATTGGGTTCTTTCTTGAATGAAGTTGCTGTTCAATTCCTCTGCCATTTATTATTATTGTATGAGGTATTCTTGGTGGGGTTACCCCTGTGATGTGGGTTTTATAGGGTGTGTATTCTCTTTTATCTACACTGGCTATCTGGTAAACAGGCTACACTCTAGGCAGTCTCTTCTGCTGATGTGTGTGAGTCTGGTAGTGGTACTCTCTCTATTCTACTCTTTTCCTTTCGGCATGGTTAATACCTGCCTGGCACCCGAACAAAATCTTTATATTTACCCCTCTCAAATAAATATCGCTACAGAATTGGCGGCCAAACAGGGACTTGAAGAGAAACACCCATGACACCATCCACACAAGGTTGAATCATGTATTTTGTTGGAACCACATACTGTGTCAATGTGGACACACCTGATGGTAATCATGTTTGGGATTCTTTCATTGTGGAAGGACTCAATGGACTAATGGAGTTGGATAGCACTGACCCTAATCCCCAGGCTTCCTGCTCACCTATAACATCTCCACCATTACCCTCCCCTCAAACCTTTCCTGTTACCCTGTCCAGAGAGACTGGGAGAGGTGTCTCTGTGATCACTGGACAAATGGAACATCAATGGACATACACCAATCATAGTTTGACAATGCAGGAGAATGCCATTCGCAAACTCAGTGAATGTGTGGAGGCTCATCAGACAGATGTGCAGCGGAGGTTGGATTGTTGTGTTCAGCGACACAAATATTTACAAGATTCTCTGAAGCAGGATATTCAAGGAAAACTGCACCGGTTCAAAACACCAATGGAAACTAACCAAGTCATAATCTTTCTTGAGGAGGAACAAAAACAGAGAGCAGAGGAGTCGGCCTCTGTTGTGAAGGGAGTGTGTTCTTATCTGAAGGAGGTTATGGAGGACATGAAGAACTCTCTCACAGGGGAACTATGATTTTTGATTGAACAGACTCAAAAGGACACTGTTAATGAGATGGGAAAAGCACAGAAGGCCACAGACCTTCAAATGGAAGAGCTGCACCAGGAGGTAATGCAGTGCTTTTCCCTTCTGGACAAATCTTCTGCACCTCCCTCAGGTTTTACCTCTGCCACTGGCTTGGCCAGTATGGGAATAGGAACCGGTAGCACTACAAAAACCCCTCTGAAGATACTGTTAAACAACAGAACTCCCGCTGCCACTGTCATGCCTCCTCTAGAGCGCTCCCTCCCTATCAAACCACTTTTCCCCACTTTTGGCAGCCCAGAAGATGATGTTGAGCCACTGTTTTTCTTATCTAAGTGTAATGATTTTCTTTCTATCCGGCCCCTTACTGACTTGGAGGTTCTTGCCCTCCTCCGCAGTGTTCTCCATGGTACAGCAAGAGACTGGTGGGAGATAGCCCGTGAACATGTGTCAACCTGGGAGGAGTTTCAAAAAACTTCCTCTCAGAGGACAATGGGGATGAACTGGTGGAACGTGTTTGTAACAGAGTCCAGGGTGAAGCAGAGCCAATACGGGACTTTGCCTTCTCTTATCGAGTTCTATGTAGGAGATGGAAGGCTGACATTACTGAGCAGGAGATGGTCAAACTCCTTCTTAAGAACATGGTTCCCTGCCTTGCTAGTCAACAACGTGGATGATCTGGTGCGTCTTGGGACTCAGTTTGAGAAGGACTGGAAGCACCACCTCCAAACTAAAAACCCTGTTCCCTCATCCCAGTAAACCCATAACTCTCCTGGGGCTAAACGTCTCAGATATTTGTACCCAAGATCCAAGGCAAAAGTCCAGTTATGTCCAAGGCAAAAGTCCAGTTATGTGTTGGAGGTGTAAAGTCCAACATCCTCCAGATTCTTGCCCGCTCTATATCCAGCTTCAGGATTCAGGAAAAGGTCAGAAAGGACCGAAGACTGAACGTCTAGACAGGCGTGGTGGCTTGCATACAATTGGGTCAGATTTAATGCCCACCATGAATCCTTTAGACGGCACAGCTAGTGGTCTTATTCCTATTCCGCAACAACTTTTGGTTCCTCTGACTGTTAGGAACTGGAGAGGGAAGGCCCTAATCGACACTCTTACACCCTGATGCAAGAGGCCCTGTGGCAGAACATGGCATTACCTCATGAGGAGCTACGAACATGGGAGGAGGGACCATTGTACTTGGCCAATGGAGAACCTACCACCCCCTTGGGCTGGATTAGTATAATAATAAAACTGCATGGTGAGACTATTAACCTTCCTGTGGCTATTCTTGCAGATTCAAGCCTTGCATTTGCTGTAGTCCTTGGCCTAGATTTCCTGTTCTTCAGTGGACTGACCATCTCTATGTCCGAACCCTCCTATCGGCTGCACTCTGACTATTCCCAGCCTCATCCATTTCAACCTGGTAATGCACTGATTTCAGGCTGGAGCCTGCTACATTATGCAGAGTTCGGACAAGGTCAAGTCAGAGACAGAGAAAATATAAAGAGACAAAGACAAAAACATGTTCCACCAGTGAAGTGTGAGAACCCAACTATCACTCTGATTACCGCCGTACCCCCCCTTCTATCCGAGAGCAAAAGCAAACCTGATGCTGATTTCTACATCAAACAAGCGGTGGAACAAGCATGTCTGTCGAATGATGAAAGGTGGCAGCTCTCCCAGATGTTGGACATGAACAGTGAGGTCTGTACTCTTACACTCGGCCGTACAACCGTCCTCAAACACAAAATCTATACCCGGCATGAGGTCCCCATTAAGCAGCGTCCCTACAGGTTGTCCCCCGCCAAACTGGCAATTCTCAATGAACAGCTCAAAGGCATTTTGGAGAATGGAATTGTGGAACCTTCTTTTTCCGGATGGGCTTCTCCGGTTGTCCTGATTCCTAAGAAAGATGGTGGATATCGATTCTGTGTGGACTACAGGAAGCCGAATGCCATAACAGAAAGCGATGCTTACCCTCTACTAAACATAAATGACATACTGGAATCTCTGGCAGGAGCATCCATCTTTAGTAATCTTGATCTGAACAGTGGCTATTGGCAGGTGTCAATGGATCCTGCTAGTCAGGACAAGACTGCCTTTGTCACCCCTGCTGGTTTGTACTCCTTCAAAGTCATGCCTTTTGGTTTGAAGAATGCTCCAGCAACCTTCCAGCCGTGCAGGAATTCCCACATCCCTCAAGGCTGTTCAACGGTTTCTGGGTATGGCTGGATGGTACCACAGGTTTGTGCCTGACTTCTCAAAGGTCGCCGAACCCCTCAACCACCTTAAGAAGAAAGGTGTGAAATTCCAATGGACCCATGCATGCCAAAGTGCATTTGAAGCACTCAAAAACAGTCTTATTACTCCTCCAGTGCTTGGACATCCTAACCTGAATGCTAATTTCATTGTGTACACGGAAGCAAGTCAGACAGGACTTGGAGCAGTCTTGGCTCAACAAACAGGACTTGGAACAGAAGAAGTTCTTGCTTATGCAAGTCGCACCCTTAATTCAGCCGAGAGGAATTATTCAACGACTGAAAGGGAGTGCCTCGCTGTGGTCTGGGCTTTGGAGAAATGGAGCTACTACTTGGAGGCCAAGATCTTCACAGTTGTCACAGTCCACGCTGCTCTGCAGTGGGTTCTGGCATCAGGCAAGACCAACAGCCGTCTTATTTGCTGGCCTATCAGACTGCAGAAGTTTGACTTCATCATTGAGTATCGCAAAGGAAAACTGAACGTTGTACTAGATGCCCTTTCTCGGATTACAGAGACTGCCAATGTTTGTCCTCCCTTGTGCAGTACTTATACTACCGCTAAATGTCTGGATGATTCCTTTCCTCTGGATGATGAGCGTATGGAGAGCAAAGCAGAAGGATGCTGCCATCATGGCGATCCACAAGAGTCTGTCTGAAGAAGACTTCAAGAGTCGCTTCAATGATAAGTAGAACATAATTCAGGATAAAGTGTATCGAAAAACTCCAAGAGGAGATGGAATACACAGCACCCATCATTGCATCTTCATTCCTTCTACATTAAGTGACCAGATAATCCAAGTTTATCATGATAATCCCATGAGTGGCCCTCTTGGAGTTAAGACTTATCAAAGACTACAAGAGGTGGTTTACAGGCCAGGCATGTGGGTTGATACCTGGGAAGTTTGTACAGCACTGTGAAGTCTGCCAGAAATGCAAACCAGACATTGGCAGCAGACCGTGGTGAACCATCCAAATGAAATGTTGGGAAATTTCCTCCCAGCCGGGGGACCCGGAATTAATTTTTATTGGTGGTAGTGGACTACTACACACACTGGGTGGAGTTGTTTCCAATCCGCAAAGCCACTGCATCAGCCATTGCTCTAATTCTGCGAATGCAGGTCTTAACCAGATTCGGGATTCCAGACCAAATCCTCTCTGACCGAGGTCTGCAGTTCATATCAGGAATCTACAAAGAGCTCTGTACCTACTGGGGTGTAATTGCCAAGCTGACCACAGCCTACCATCCTCAGACCAACCTGACCGAGAGGGTAAACCGAACCCTGAAGGGGATGATTGCTTCATTCGTGGGGGATCAGCACACAAGGTGGGATCAGTATCTTCCAGATTTTCGCTTTGCACTGAACTCTGCCGTGCAGGAGACTTCTGGGGTCACTCCCGCCGATCTCCACCTGGGAAGACCACTAAAAGGTCCGATGGAAAGAGTCTTGCAAAGTTCGAATGTTTCACCTGACTGCCCAGCGTTTGATGCCGTACAACACCACCACACCTTGCTAGCCAGAGTGGAGGCCAGCAAAACCAAAGCCAAACAATGACAACTGAGAAACTATGACAAACATAGACGAGACGTGTGTTTTCCACCCCAGTCTCGTGTATGGGTACGGTCACATCATCTGTCAAAGGCGTCTAAGAAGTTCACTGCCAAGCTAGCTTCGAGATGGAAAGGTCCATACCGTATAGTGCAGCAGTTGGGACCAGTGAACTACTTGGTCTATTTGGAGGACACTGGGGAAGATGTCAGGACAGTGCATGTTGTTGACCTAAAGCCCTGCTACCCTACGGCAGAAGAGCTGGATCGCAGGCAAAAGCAAGACCTGCAGGACCTCTTCGTGGAGGACACTAATGAGGAGGCCTTCCCTGGTTTTGTGTAGCAGGAACATGAACCTGTCAAAGCCTGCATCCTCTCTGTTTCTGCAGGCTTCGTTTTTTCATGGGGGGAGGAGTGTGGTGAAATCCTGTACGGAGCCTTAAAGTGCGCTGCCACTTTAAGAGAGCATCAGCAGTAAGGAAGGAGGAAATAAAGACCGCTTTTTCAGCTCTTTGGGGAGGAGCTCTTGGTTGGCGCGACAGTTTGATTGTGTGTGCTATGTTGCAGAAGTTTGGTTTATTTTCAGCGTGTGTAGTTTATAAAGTATTTAACTCATTCATCGGTGTGACAGTTCTAGGTCGTGGTTGTTATCATTTGGTACCTCGCCGGTTATGGATCGCATGGATTAGTAGCAACATTGTTGCGAAGCTTTGACATACAAACCATCTGTTGATGACTGGGTTCTTTCTTGTATGAAGTTGCTGTTCAATTGCTCTGCCATTTATTATTATTGTATGAGGTATACTTGGTGGGGTTACCCCTGTGATGTGGGTTTTATAGGGTGTGTATTATCTTTTCTCTAAACTGGCTATCTGGTAAACAGGCTACACTCTAGGCAGTCTCTTCTGCTGAGTCTGGTAGTGGTACTCTCTCTATTCTACTCTTTTCCTTTCGGCATGGTTAATACCTGCCCGGCGCCCGAACAAAATCTTTATATTTACCCCTCTCAAATAATTACCGCGACAATAGTATCTCCTGTACTGTATCTCTTTATCTTCTGTATCTGTGTAGGAGTATTTCTGTCTGATACCCTTTGATCTCTGGGCTCGCTTTGCTGTCCTGTGATCTGTCCTACGATCTGACGAATTCTCCAGTCCCTATAGCACACGGAGAATTTATTTCAGTGCTACTGTAACAAGATATTATTTCATTCATCTCTTTCATTCTCTCTCCATCTCTCACTAGTCTCAGAACGCTGGAGCTCGACTTCTCTTCCTCCCTCACTCCCTTTTAACCATCTTTCTCCCGCTCTTTCCTCTCTCTCTCTCTCTCTCTCTCTCTCTCTCCTCTCTTTCCCAGCCCCCAGGTTTCCTCTCCTATGCGTCTCAGTGACGCTGATTGTAACTGGGCTGAACATGTCACCAAGTCAGTGTGAGAGATGAACATATTAAACAGGCGTTTAGATTCATGAGAGAGTGGAGAGATATCTACATCTCCCGTAGACTCCTGGCTGTAACAGCTCTACCGATGCCACTACATCTTTCTGTTGTGTCACAATCCATAACTGGAAACATTATTTAGCCACATCAGCGTTGTGTGAATATGTAGATTGATTGGTTTCTTGTGAAAGCACTACGTTTTGTGATACATATTTACTCATGTATGACTCGTCCTGTATATTTATAAGCAAGCTGTATGTCTATATCTAGATGACTCCTGATATCTCCAGGAGTGATAATTATAAATGTTGTCTTTATCTGTTGTCTAGTACTTGTCTTTTTGCTAGCTAGGGCCATCAACTTTTAGTGCTGCCTGTCTTCCCAGTGTCCTACTTGGTGTGTGAACTGCTGACTGCTTATAACTTCCATCTCATTGTTGACACATCGATCAGGATTAAGGGGCAGGGCAATTTGTGATTGTTGTTGTTTTCGTAATCAGTGGCTGTATTGGAGGGGGAGTGGTTTCTCCTCTCCTAGGCAATTAGCAATTAGTGTTTGTACTTCAGTCTCCCCTGTTTTCTCAGTGGCAGCTGTAAATGGCGGTCGTGTCGGCGGCGGTCTCGTGGTCAAAACTAAGATGGTTCTGCTGAGTTGCTCTGTGGAGTTATTTACAGAAGGAATGAGTGGAAGGCTCCACAACAGTCTCTGACTTGAATATCTTACAACAGTTATTTTCATATGATCTAATTTGGCAACTATGTGTGTGTTTTGTATACCTGTTCGCTCCTCTCCCTGTAGACTTTTTAATTTATTGATTTTTTTTTAATAGGCTTTAGACACTCACCACCCCTTGGCTGCAACCCTTCTAATTTAGTGAACCCTGCGCGCACAACCCATGTGGAAGTCCTGGTCTCCAGCGGTATTTGGAACTGTCAATCTGTGGCCAAGATCACCGAGTTCATCTCAGCCTATGCTGCCCTTCAGTCTGTATACTTTTTGGTCCTGATGGAGAGACATGGATCACCCCAGAGAACACTGCTTTTCCAGCGGTTCTCTCTTGATCTGAGTACGTGTTTTCTCATAGTCCGAGAGCACCTGGTCGTCGCTCCTAAGTGGAGATTTTCTCTTCTCCCTCACTCACCTGTACACCTCATTTGAATTCCATGCTATCACTGTGTCTGCACCACGTACTCTCACTGCTGGTGTCCCCTAGGGCTCGGTTCTAGGCCCTCTCTTCTTCTCTCTGTACCATTGGCTCTGTCATATCCTCACATGATCTCTCCTATCATTGCTATGCGGATGACACTTGACTACTTTTCTCCTTTCCCCCTTCTGACACTCAGGTGGTGACACGCATCTCTGTGTGCCTGACAGATATCTCAACTTGGACGTCAGCCCACCACCTCAAGCTCAACCTCGACAAGATGGAGCTGCTCTTCCTCCTGGGGAAGGCCTGCCCGCTCTATGACCTCTCCGTCATGGTTGACAACTCCAGTGTCCCCCTCCCAGAGTGCAAACCACATTGGCGTGACCCTGGACAACACCCTATCGATTTTCTGCAAATATCAAAGCTATGACTCGCTCCTGCAGGTTAATGATCTACAACATCCATAGAGTATGACCCTACCTCACACAGGAAGTGGTGCAGGTCCTAATCCAGTCACTTGTCCTCTCCCATCTGGACTACTGCAACTCGCTGTCAGTTGAGCTCCCCGGTTGTACCATCAAACCCCTGCAATTTATCCAGAATGCTGCAGCCCACCTGTTGTTCAGCCTTCCCAAGTTCTCCCATGTCACCCCAATCCTCCACACACTCGCATCCTCTACAAGACCATGGTACTTGCCTATGGAGCATACCCCCCCCCCCCATGACTGAGATTAATGTGGTTGTCCCACCTAGCTATCTTAAGATGAATGCAATAACTGTCAGTCGCTCTGGATAAGAGAGTCTGTTAAAATGTAAATGAATGTTTCCAACACGTGTGTATGTATGCATGTGACTGAGTGAACAAACGTGCACTCATTAGTGTGCATGTGAGCGTTTCTCCTCCTGTCGACTCCCTTCCACAGATTCTTTGTCTTCGGAAGAGGGGAGATTATTTCTGCAGATTCTCTTTTCCCATCAAAAGTGGTTATCGACAAAGCTAACATTAGTAAAGAATTGAAGGGAGGGAAGGTGGGAGGAGAGGGAGGGAGGGAAATATAATTATTCCCTAGGCGGAGGTGTCTGCAGAGCGGTGAGTAGCAGGGAGAGAGAGGCCCGGATCCTGTGGCTGTCTGAAAGAGTGTCAGATGATTATCTGGGAGACAGAAGAGATACCAGACACAGCCTTGGATCCCTCCACTATCCCCCCCAACCCCCTCCCGCCCTTTGTCCTCCTTGCTGCATCACACCCTTCCACCTCTCCCCTCATGCCCCCCTGTCTCCTGATTCAACTCCCATCTCCACTGTGTCATTCTCACTTAGTTTAGTCCTCAGTGCGTAGGACAGCGTCAGTCGTCCCAGCAGCTCTTCGCTCCCTCCACGCACAGCCGAGGTAATCAGCAGACTCATATTATTACTAACCAGGGAGAGTGATGGGAGAATCACTCAGGCCAATTTAAGTGTGGACACAGCCTGTTCATAAAGGAGAAACATATTAATACATTGTAATGAACAAACCACACTCGTATCAGGAGCTGGAACAAATTGTCAGAATGGGTCACGGGGGATTGGTGTGTGAGAGGGGGTGTGTGTGTTAGAGCGACTCCATTGTCCATGAAGGACTCCACTGTTCAATAAATATGATTTGCACATAAATCATTGGCGGCAGAGAAGGGAGAGGAGGGCAGATTGAATGTTATAATGATGAGTGTATAGTGGGGTCGTAGTCCACTTGAGTGTTTAGTCAGGGGAAGTAATCCTTTCCATTCGGCTCCTACAGTATATGAGGCTGCATGACTCCTTCCCTCTGTGGAACGGAATGTAGTAGGATCCTCCTTCATACCTCTCTCTCTCTCCTCTACCCCCTCTCTTCATTCTTCACCCTTCTCTTTCCATCCCCCCTCTCTCTCCTCTACCCCCTCTCTTCATTCTTCACCCTTCTCTTTCCATCCCCCCTCTCTCTCCTCTACCCCCTCTCGTCATTCTTCACCCTTCTCTTTCCATCCTTCTCTCTCTCTCCTCTACCCCCTCTTGTCATTCTTCACCCTTCTCTTTCCATCACCCTCTCTCTCACCTCTACCCCCTCTCGTCAATCTTCACCCTTCTCTTTCCATCCTTCTCTCTCTCTCTCTCTCTCTCTCTCCTCTACCCCCTCTCGTCATTCTTCACCCTTCTCTTTCCATCCCCCTCTCTCTCTCCCCCTCTCCTCCCTCTCTCCTTCCCCTCCTTCTCTCCCAACTCTCTCTCAGGATGATCAATGAATCCTGTCCCGTAGTATCGGCTGCTCGACAAACGCTGACATGGTTGTTATTCTGTCAGGATGAATCCAACATGGCAGCATTTCATGAACGCCCTGAACACATTTCATAAATCTTAGCTGGCCTCGCTGCTGACTAGATGTGAACTGCAGAGGAAGCAGAACCTTTGTGTGAGCAGAACAGGACTGTCTTTCTCTCTGTCTGACTGCTATGAGCCTCACCTAGGCTGAGTACAAAATGTCACCCTATGCCCTTTGAAGTGCACTACCTTTGATGAGAGCCCGGGTCAAAAATAGTACACTAAATAGGGAATAGGGTGCTATTTGGGACACAACCCTAGCCTCCTGTCGGTGGGTACGGAGCTGGGTTAAAAGACACTGGGCTGCTGAGAGCCTGGCTGGTGTTTTACTGCTATAGATGAAATACATAGCTAGAGATAGCAGGGAGCTGAAGGTGATAATGAATGCTGTCAGTCCGACAGCACTGGGCTGTTTGTCATTTGAACAGTACAGTATGTGCCGCAGTGGTTTATTCTAATAAATAGAAAAACTCCAGTGCCCCGTATGTATTGTATATCTGATTTGTTTGTGTACTAGATAGGGACTGGTTTACTCTGTGGCTGTAAGTGTAGGCCTGCAGTTGTGAATTGATGTGTTCAATGGTTTCCCACGGTTGCTTTTCAATAATTCAGCTCCAACCTAAGAAATAGAGAGGTGTAGTTTATCTGAATCTGCTGCAGGAATATACTCTGCACCACTAACTCTCGTCTTATTACTCAGACCATGTAAGGGGTGCTTAGCTGGTGGCAGGGAAGTCAGACGCAGGAGAGAAGAACAGGGTAATAACCGGCGCAGTTTAATTATCCAAACCAGCAGCATCCAGAATAACAAAATATGGGTAAAAAACCCATCGCGCACCAGTCAAAATGTGCACAAGCACTTACAACAAACAATTCCACACACAGACATGGGGGGAACAGAGGGTTAAATACACGACAAGTAATGAGGGAAATGTAAACCAGGTGTGTGGGAAGACAAGACAAAACAAATGGAAAATGAAAGGTGGATCGGTGATGGCTAGAAGACCGGTGACGTCGACCGCTGAACACCGCCCGAACAAGGAGAGGAACAGACTTCGGCGGAAGTCGTGACAGACCATTGTTTCACATACACTTCATGTATGTACATAGTAGCAGTAAAGACATTATACACAGACACACTATACATACACATATTCAAAAAAAAAATATATATGTACATACGAAAAGGTAGCACACACACACACACACTGTCAAAAACAGTGGTCCATTAATCCCACAGGGACATCAGACACCCTCTACTCCCATGTGTCTGTTCCTTCAACACGATGAAAGTGCTGTGAGGATGTTATGTGGAATCACTGATGGCTCTGCTAGCTGAATAAACTACAACCTGTTTCCTGGTGGTTGGATCTGGCCTACTGGGGTGTTGAGAAAGTACTTGGCTGAAGGGTGTGTTGGGTGTGTTTTCTGGTTCCCGTCCGTAGTGTCTGTGCTGCTTGGTGAGATGCTGGAGAGTTAATGAGGAACTGGGGATTTCAGGTGCTGGCTGGCCCTGTGAGAGAGGAGAGGAGAGGTGAGGATAGGAGAGGAGACGTGAGGAGAGGAGAGGTGACTGACAGGTCTCATGAATAGTGATGTTCAACAGCTGCTCATTAACCGCGAGACTGTCAGCTAGCAGACTGAAGGAGCACACAGACACACACACCTGTCCATAGTCCCTTCATCTCTGTCCCCTGTGCCTGCTCCACATCCTGGGTAGAACCATACCTGGGTAGAACCATACCCCCCCACCACCACCACCAGGGCAGGCCCCTCATTGAATATGGAACGGCCTATCATGCCAGCTGTAAATTCTTAATAAAACTCTCATTGCAATAGGTAAGGGTATGCCTGGAAACCATTCCACATTCCCCTGCTAAGAATACCAAGTTAGTGAGCTGGCTGCTATGGGACCATGCTTTCAGAGAGTAGTGTCTCTTCTCTGGTTAACAGACTCTGATGGAATGCACCTTTTGGTTGTAATCGATGTAGAAGCAGAGGCATCCACCACGTAATTAAAGGCCCATTTGATCTCTAATAAAGTGTCTGTTCCTCTCCCACCCAGGGGAGAGCAGAACCTGTCATGTATTGTCATGTTGTGTCTTTCTGTCCTTTCCTTTCACCCTGTCTCCCTCTGCTGGTCGTATTAGGTTACCTTTTCTCCCCCGCTTTCCCCCAGCTGTTCCTTGTCTCCTCTTGACTACCTCGTCACCCCTTCTCCCACCTGTTCCCCTTTTCCCTCTGATTAGTCCCCTATATCTCTCTCTGTTTTTGTTCCTGTCCTTGTCGGATTCTTGTTTGTTGTGTTTCATGCCTGAGCCAGACTATCGTCATGTTTGCTGTAACCTTGTCCTGTCCTGTCGGAATCTGCCGGTCTATCTGAGCCTACCTATGTTTGGTTATTAAAGAAGCTCTGTTTAAGTTAGTTCGCTTTTGGGTCCTCATTCACTCACCGTAACAGAAGAATCCGACCAAGAATGGACCCAGCGACTTCGGATCCTCTCCACTCAGCCGTCGAGATCCAGGGAGCGATGCTAGGCAGACACGAGCAGGAATTGTCTGCTGCTCGACATGCCGTTGAGACCCTGGCCACCCAAGTCTCCAACCTCACAGAACAGGTTCACCATCTCCGCCTCGATCCACCGGCCACTTCCAGGGCTTTCGAATCTCCGGAGCCCAGAATCAATAACCCGCCGTGTTACTCTGGGGAGCCCACTGAATGCCGCTCGTTCCTCACCCAGTGTGATATTGTGTTTTCTCTCCAGCCCAACACTTACTCCAGGAGCACTGCTCGTGTCGCCTACGTCATATCTCTCCTTATTGGACGGGCTCGTGAGTGGGGCACGGCAATCTGGGAGGCAAGGGCTGAGTGTACTAACCAGTATCAGGACTTTAAGGAGGAGATGATACGGGTTTTTGATCGATCTGTTTTTGGGGAGGAGGCTTCCAGGGCCCTGTCTTCCCTATGTCAAGGCAATCGATCCATAACAGACTACTCTATTGAGTTTCGCACTCTTGCTGCCTCCAGTGGCTGGAACGAGCCGGCTTTGCTCGCTCGTCTTCTGGAGGGTCTCCGCGCAGAGGTAAAGGATGAGATTCTCTCCCGGGAGGTTCCTTCCAGCGTGGATTCCTTGATTGAACTCGCTATTCGCATTGAGCGACGGGTTGATCTTCGTCACCGAGCTCGTGGAAAGGAGCTCGCGTTCTCCGTTGCCCCCCTCTCCGCATCACTACCATCTTCCTCTGCTGGCTCGGGAGCTGAGCCTATGCAGCTGGGAGGTATCCGCATCTCGACTAAGGAGAGGGAACGGAGAATCACCAACCGCCTCTGTCTCTATTGCGGTTCTGCTGGTCATTTTGTCACTTCATGTCCAGTAAAAGCCAGAGCTCATCAGTAAGCGGAGGGCTACTGGTGAGCGCTACTACTCCTGTCTCTCCTTCAAGATCCTGCACTACCTTGTCGGTCCATCTACGCTGGACCGGTTCGTCAGCTTCCTGCAGTGCCTTAATAGACTCTGGGGCGGAGGGCTGTTTTATGGACGAGACCTGGGCTCGGGAACATGACATTCCTCTCAGACAGTTAAGGGAGTCCACGGCCTTGTTCGCCCTGGATGGTAGCCCTCTCCCCAGGATTCAGCGTGAGACGCTACCTTTAACCCTCACTGTTTCTGGTAATCATAGCGAAACCATTTCTTTTTTGATTTTTCGTTCACCTTTTACACCTGTTGTTTTGGGCCATCCCTGGCTAGTTTGTCATAATCCTTCCATTAATTGGTCTAGTAATTCTATCCTCTCCTGGAACGTCTCTTGTCATGTGAAATGTTTAATGTCTGCTATCCCTCCTGTTTCCTCTGTCTCTTCTTCACAGGAGGAGCCTGGTGATTTGACAGGGGTGCCGGAGGAATATCACGATCTGCGCACGGTGTTCAGTCGGTCCAGGGCCACCTCTCTTCCTCCACACCGGTCGTATGATTGTAGTATTGATCTCCTTCCGGGAACCACTCCCCCCCGGGGTAGACTATACTCTCTGTCGGCTCCCGAACGTAAGGCTCTCGAGGATTATTTGTCTGTAGCTCTTGACGCCGGTACCATAGTCCCCTCCTCCTCTCCCGCCGGAGCGGGGTTTTTTTTTGTCAAGAAGAAGGACGGGTCTCTGCGCCCCTGCATAGATTATCGAGGGCTGAATGACATAACAGTGAAGAATCGTTATCCGCTTCCTCTTATGTCTTCAGCCTTCGAGATCCTGCAGGGAGCCAGGTTTTTCACTAAGTTGGACCTTCGTAACGCTTACCATCTCGTGCGCATCAGGGAGGGGGACGAGTGGAAGACGGCGTTTAACACTCCGTTAGGGCACTTTGAATACCGGGTTCTTCCTTTCGGCCTCGCTAACGCTCCAGCTGTCTTTCAGGCATTAGTCAATGATGTCCTGAGAGACATGCTGAACATCTTTGTTTTCGTTTACCTTGACGATATCCTGATTTTTTCACCGTCACTCCAGATTCATGTTCAGCACGTTCGACGTGTCCTCCAGTGCCTTTTAGAGAATTGTCTTTTTGTGAAGGCTGAGAAGTGCACTTTTCATGCCTCCTCCGTCACATTTCTCGGTTCTGTTATTTCCGCTGAAGGCATTAAGATGGATCCCGCTAAGGTCCAAGCTGTCATTGATTGGCCCGCCCCTAAGTCACGCGTCGAGCTGCAGCGCTTTCTCGGCTTCGCGAACTTCTATCGTCGTTTCATCCGTAATTTCGGTCAGGTGGCAGCTCCTCTCACAGCCCTTACTTCTGTCAAGACGTGCTTTAAGTGGTCCGTTTCCGCCCAGGGAGCTTTTGATCTCCTCAAGAATCGTTTTACATCCGCTCCTATCCTTGTTACACCTGACGTCTCTAGACAGTTCGTTGTCGAGGTTGACGCGTCAGAGGTGGGCGTGGGAGCCATTCTTTCTCAGCGCTCCCTCTCTGACGACAAGGTCCACCCATGCGCGTATTTTTCTCATCGCCTGTCGCCGTCGGAACGTAACTATGATGTGGGAAACCGCGAACTGCTCGCCATCCGGTTAGCCCTAGGCGAATGGCGACAGTGGTTGGAGGGGGCGACCGTTCCTTTTGTCGTTTGGACTGACCATAGGAACCTTGAGTACATCCGTTCTGCCAAACGACTTAATGCGCGTCAGGCGCGTTGGGCGCTGTTTTTCGCTCGTTTCGAGTTCGTGATTTCTTATCGTCCGGGCTCTAAGAACACCAAGCCTGATGCTTTATCTCGTCTCTTCAGTTCTTCAGTAGCCTCCACTGACCCCGAGGGGATTCTCCCTGAGGGGCGTGTTGTCGGGTTGACTGTCTGGGGAATTGAGAGGCAGGTAAAGCAAGCGCTCACTCACACTCCGTCGCCGCGCGCTTGTCCTAGGAACCTTCTTTTCGTTCCCGTTCCTACTCGTCTGGCCGTTCTTCAGTGGGCTCACTCTGCCAAGTTAGCCGGCCACCCTGGCGTTCGGGGTACGCTTGCTTCCATTCGCCAGCGTTTTTGGTGGCCCACCCGGGAGCATGACACGCGTCGTTTCGTGGCTGCTTGTTCGGTCTGCGCGCAGACTAAGTCCGGTAACTCTCCTCCTGCCGGCCGTCTCAGGCCGCTTCCTATTCCCTCTCGACCGTGGTCTCACATCGCCTTAGATTTTGTCACCGGACTGCCTTCGTCAGCGGGGAAGACTGTTATTCTTACGGTTGTCGATAGGTTCTCTAAGGCGGCTCATTTCATTCCCCTTGCTAAGCTTCCTTCTGCTAAAGAGACGGCACAAATCATCATCGAGAATGTTTTCAGAATTCATGGCCTTCCGTCAGACGTCGTTTCGGACAGAGGTCCGCAATTCACGTCTCAATTTTGGAGGGAGTTTTGCCGTTTGATTGGGGCTTCCGTCAGTCTCTCTTCCGGCTTTCACCCCCAGTCTAACGGTCAAGCAGAACGGGCCAATCAGACTATTGGTCGCATCTTACGCAGTCTTTCTTTTCGCAACCCTGCGTCTTGGTCAGAACAGCTCCCCTGGGCAGAATACGCCCACAACTCGCTTCCTTCGTCTGCGACCGGGCTATCTCCTTTTCAGAGTAGCCTCGGGTACCAGCCTCCGCTGTTCTCATCTCAGTTCGCCGAGTCCAGCGTCCCCTCCGCTCAGGCTTTTGTCCAACGTTGCGAGCGCACCTGGAAGAGGGTCAGGTCTGCACTTTGCCGTTATAGGACGCAGACTGTGAGGGCTGCTAATAAGCGTAGAACTAAGAGTCCTAGATATTGTCGCGGTCAGAGAGTTTGGCTCTCCACTCAGAACCTTCCCCTTAAGACGGCTTCTCGCAAGTTGACCCCGCGGTTCATTGGTCCGTTCCGTATTTCTCGGGTCATTAATCCTGTCGCAGTTCGACTTCTTCTTCCGCGATACCTTCGTCGCGTCCACCCGGTCTTCCATGTCTCCTGTATTAAGCCCGTTCTTCGCGCCCCCGCTCGTCTCCCCCCCCCCCCCCCCCCCCCATCCTTGTCGAGGGCGCACCCATCTACAGGGTCCGCAGGATTTTGGACATGCGTCCTCGGGGCCGTGGTCACCAGTACCTCGTTGATTGGGAGGGGTACGGTCCTGAGGAGAGGAGTTGGGTTCCCTCTCGGGACGTGCTGGACCGTGCGCTGATCGAGGATTTCCTCCGTTGCCGCCAGGTTTCCTCCTCGAGTGCGCCAGGAGGCGCTCGGTGAGTGGGGGGGTACTGTCATGTATTGTCATGTTGTGTCTTTCTGTCCTTTCCTTTCACCCTGTCTCCCTCTGCTGGTCGTATTAGGTTACCTTTTCTCCCCCGCTTTCCCCCAGCTGTTCCTTGTCTCCTCTTGACTACCTCGTCACCCCTTCTCCCACCTGTTCCCCTTTTCCCTCTGATTAGTCCCCTATATCTCTCTCTGTTTTTGTTCCTGTCCTTGTCGGATTCTTGTTTGTTGTGTTTCATGCCTGAGCCAGACTATCGTCATGTTTGCTGTAACCTTGTCCTGTCCTGTCGGAATCTGCCGGTCTATCTGAGCCTACCTATGTTTGGTTATTAAAGAAGCTCTGTTTAAGTTAGTTCGCTTTTGGGTCCTCATTCACTCACCGTAACAGAACCAGGGACAAGCATGCCTTCATTACTACACAGCATTCTCTGCCTTGACGTCTGCCTCCTACAAACACTCACAAACACACATACTCATGACCATTAACAGATACAGTAACGTGCGGAACACACTGTGAATCACCAGATCTCCATATCGCACATCTTCTCCAATCACACACACACACACACATATACACTCACATGAGAACACATACAGTGAAAGAGAGAAAGTGGCTCTCCTGCAATGAGGCTGGGATTGATTCTAGTCACACAGAGCTGGGGCGAGATGAGCAGTCACTCTGAATAGGCCCGGCAGTCAAATAATACAGATACGAACATCAGAGGAATAATTGAAGAAAGTGTTTTATATGTAAAAGACAGAGAGGGATGAAGTGGAATTGAATCCCAGAGGAAATGAGGAGGGAGGTGTGTCCCAGGAGACAGACTCACAAAGGCTCCGGCATGTTTGAAGAAAATAGAGGATAATTAAAGTGGTCACTGCCTTCCACAGGCCAGGACAACACTCAATCGCTCTCTTTTTTCTCTATCTACCTTTTTCTCTCTTTCTATTTTCTATCTGCACCCCTCTCTCCCCCTATCTTTTCCTACTTCCCATATCTCTCCTTCTGTTTCTCAATCTCTCTCTATGTGTCTCCCTCTATGTCTGTCTCTCTCTCTCCCCTCTTACTCTCCCACACATCCTCTACACACGCACAGCTGGTCCTAGCTCCAATGTCAACCCAGACCTCCACCTCCCTCGTTGCACACAGGATTTCACTCAGTCGTTCTACCACGTTCATCCTTATACGGCCCAATGCGTGAGCAGTGGCACTTCTCCTGACCCCTCCACTATCTGTCTCTGTGGAAGATGGGATGGAGAGAAGAGGCAACCGGTTTTCAAATGGGACTTGAACCCACAGGCACTCCATTGAGTAAACAATGGAAAAAAGTTTTCTGACTGAATCTCCCTTTTTCGCTCTCTCTCTCTCTCTCTCCCTCCCTCTCTCTCTCTCTCGTTCTTTCTTTCTCTCTCGCTACATTCTATCAAGCGTGTCGGCATGACAACAACAGGTCTCCATGGCGACGGTGTTCCCAGGCGATTCCTGTGCTGCTGGTCTGTCCCAGCGCTCCAGGCCTCCCCAGATCCTCTGCCTGGTGGGCTAGCCGCTCCAAATCAATAACTCACTCAAGGAACTCACTCATGGCCAGAATAATTCATACATGAATCCTGTATGGCTCTGCTTTTTAAAGAACCCAACCCATATAACCCATATTGCAAACAACCATTTGTGTAAATGCATGACTGGAAAGTCCCCAAGACATTTCAAACATAGAAAATAAATGTGAATTTAGAAAACCCACGTGCAATCCCAAATGGTAAACATTTCCTGCTCTTTCACAGACCATAATTTTAGCTGAAAACCAATCATCAACAAATAAACATTATCACTGACTAATCCATATTACTAAATCAATGCCTTACAAAACCAATAATCATTACAAAAGTCCTCCATGTGGTCCATTTAAACCCTTCAGATTCCCCAGCCTTCCTTTCCATTACCATAGCATGTCCATTACTCTCCCCCGTGCCGTGTGTGGCCGACGCAGCCTGACAGGAGAGCACAAATAAATCCCATGTTCCTCTCTGTCCTCTCTGCTCTGCTCAGTCGCCATAGATGATTTCTCCTCCGTCTCCCCCTCTCGCTCTCTCTCTCTCTCTCTCTCTCTCGCTCTTCCCCTCTCTGTCTCTCTTGGTCCCAGTGTATTGATTGGTCTCTGAGTGTACGGAGCAGGAAGATAGGATAAATACTGAGTCAGTGGCCATGAACAGCTCTCTCAGTCACCCTGACATGAAGGGAAGGATAATCATCTGCCAGCCATGAGAAAGAGCCCGTGCAGTCCTCCTAACCACAATGCACCTGACACACCTCCCCTGGTAAAAACACTGGCTCCTTCCTTCGGGCCCTAGACATCTCTGGTCTGAACCCTTTAAGACATGAGCCCCAGAGAGTTTTTCTCTTTCTGTTTATCTGTTGGCTTTGGAGATGGCTCGCCTGAGCTACACTAGGCTGGTTGTGGTTCCAGACCTTCAGAGGTGAATCATTTGGGAACTGAGAAATAAATGGTTGACGCAAGACATGTTGAATGGGGAGGAGTTGGCTGAAGTAGAAACAGATCTTCCACCAGTCTAAACCCCCCGACCTACATATTGCATCTTTTCTTGAACGTGACTATTATTTCTGAATTAAGCCTGTCTTATCCTGTCACTAACCCGTTAAGTTTGGTGTCTACACATCCTTGTATACAGTGATAATGTGCTTAAACAAGTGCTGTACTGTGTGCCCTCAGATGGAGAATCACAAGCCACAATGTATTGTAGCACATCAACATTCACACCATACAGAATACAAATGCACACACAAACACACATTTGCCTGCCAATCCACATTTACAGGCACACATGCATGGCCACCATCACTCAACAAACAGTTGAGCACACACACAGGGGCTAAATGAGGGCTGCTGGCATCTCTTGCGGCGTTAGGAGCACTGGCGCGGGTCTTCCTCTTCGATTCTGAAAGCCGTATCTGTATCAGGAACAGCAAGCTGAAAAAGCAATTTGCTTTGTCACACAGAGACATGCCTGACTACACTGAATAATTGCACTGTAGCTCTGGAAAGAGCAGATCTCCTTTTATCTAATGAAGGCCTTAAGGGGAGGGAGGGAGGTTGTGTGTGTGTGTGTGTGTGTGTGTGTGTGTGTGTGTGTGTGTGTGTGTGTGTGTGTGTGTGTGTGTGTGTGTGTGTGTGTGTGTGTGTGTGTAGGATAAGGTTAAGGAGCTGGTCCATATAATGGTCGCTGGTGATAATGGCTGACCCTGGCCACGACCCCACTCTCTGTCTCAGGGGGAGTTGGGATATGCAAAATCACATTTCCATTTCATGTGTATAATTCACACTTTTACATGTGTGAAATAGGACAATTATAAGCACTCACTTAATTTTGATTTGTGTGTTTGCATTTGTGTGTGTTTGTATTTGTGTGTGTGTGTGTAGGATAAGGGTTAAGGAGTTGGTCCATATAATGGTCGCTGGTGATAATGGCTGACCCTGGCCACGACCCCACTCTCTGTCTCAGGGGGAGTTGGGATATGCAAAATCACATTTCCATTTCATGTGTATCATTCACACTTTTACATGTGTGAAATAGGACAATTATAATCACTCACTTGATTTTGTGTGTGTGTGTGTGTGTGTGTGTGTGTAGGATAAGGTTAAGGAGCTGGTCCATATAATGGTCGCTGGTGATAATGGCTGACCCTGGCCACGACCCCACTCTCTGTCTCAGGGGGAGTTGGGATATGCAAAATCACATTTCCATTTCATGTGTATCATTCACACTTTTACATGTGTGAAATAGGACAATTATAAGCACTCACTTGATTTTGTGTGTGTGTGTGTGTGTGTGTGTGTGTGTGTGTGTGTGTGTGTGTGTGTGTGTGTGTGTGTGTGGGATAAGGGTTAAGGAGCTGGTCCATATAATGTGTGTGTGTGTGTGTGTGTGTGTGTGTGGGGGATAAGGGTTAAGGAGCTGGTCCATATAATGTGTGTGTGTGTGTGTGTGTGTGTGTGTGTGTGTGGGATAAGGGTTAAGGAGCTGGTCCATATAATGTGTGTGTGTGTGAACATAATCAAGAAAGAAGTGTGTAAAGGCAGATAAGGAAGCGAGGGAAGCAGCTCCATTGTATCGGTTCCAATCACGATAATGTCCCTTGCTGCACCCTCTCCTCTCCACACGGTTGCATTGTAATATTTTTGATTCATCAAATCTGCATGTTGCCTCTGGGCCAGGGCTGTCCAGTCGCAGGTTTGGAGAAGGGCCCTGATTCAATAATGCAAAAGTAGGCTGAAGAATAAAAGCCCTGGTGCGTGGTCTCAGACAGCTCCAGATAAGTGCTGAGTCCACACTCCACACTCTGTGGTCTAGCTGCTCCCTGTGTGGAGGCAGACAGCCAGCCAGATAGCCAGACAGCCAGCCAGGCAGGTTCTGGAGCACCTGCAGACTGGGACAACACTTCAGAGGCCAGGGCAGAGATAGGAGACCCACAGAGGGCACACACCCACGAGGGGCTGCAGGGAGAGGTTAAAGACACTGTAAGACTGGGTCACTCTCAGTTGTATGGCCAGTGTTCTTCTCCTGGCTTCCAACAGGGGAGGCACATTTTGTTACTGTAATCACCAACGTTTTAGCTCCAGGGCTGGAGAGGAGGGACATTTTGTCACTGTAATCACCAGCGTTTTAGCTCCAGGGCTGGAGAGGAGGGATTTTGTTACTGTAATCACCTGCGTTTTAGCTCCAGGGCTGGAGAGGAGGGATTTTGTTACTGTAATCACCTGCGTTTTAGCTCCAGGGCTGGAGAGGAGGGACATTTTGTTACTGTAATCACCAGCGTTTTAGCTCCAGGGCTGGAGAGTAGGGAGAGGGGGAGACAGAAGGAGCAAAGGCAGTGTGTTCTCTTCTTATTCAGTCATGTCTGTGTGTTTAGGAGCAGGTTTGTGGATGGTGGCTGTAAAGCTGTAAATCGATTGTTCCGGGAGGAGCGTAAGTAAGCCGTCAGTGACAGTTTGGAGTATTTAACTTCATAATGAGGCTGAATGTGAAGCAGTTCACTGCTCCGCAGCTAAGCTGCTGTAATCGCTTCTATCTGCTTCATTATGTAAAAAACATTCCTTATCCGCCGTCTGTCACTCCCTCTCTCTACTCCCTCCCCTCCCCTCTCTTGCTCTCTCCATAGGCCCCCTGCAATGTGACCGGCACGGTGCACGGAACTGCAGTGTAGAATGAGAGAATGAGAAGAGGAGACGTGCTGGGAGGAACCAACCTGAAAGACAGCTGCTGCTAGAGGGTTTCAGTCCAAATGGCTGAGAGAGGGAGAATCCTGAGAGATGGAGCACTGAGAGACGGAGCACTGAGAGACGGAGCACTGAGAGACGGAGCACTGAGAGACGGAGCACTGAGAGACGGAGCACTGAGAGAAAGAGCACTGAGAGGCGGAGCACTGAGAGACGGAGCACTGAGAGAGGGAGAATCCTGAGAGACGGAGCACTGAGAGACGGAGCACTGAGAGACGGAGCACTGAGAGAAAGAGCACTGAGAGGCGGAGCACTGAGAGGCGGAGCACTGAGAGAGTGTATGTTAGAAGCAGGAACTCAGTGTTCTTGGTACTGTGTGCTCTATATAGTAGCAGACAATGTAAGACTCACTCCTTCACCTTGCCCTTCCAAGGCCACTTATGTGACCTCGCATCAATGGTTCATGTTCATACCTATGTATAGGCTGTGTGTGTAGGTGACATACATTATATGGACCAGCTCCTTAACCCTTATCCTACACACACACACACACACACACACACACACACACACACACACACACACACACACACACACACACACACACACACACACACACACACACACAGAGAAGGGTATGCATGCATGCGCTGGTTGAGAAACACACTGTCATGCGCAGGAACTCTGCTCTGAGCTGGGAGAGGAAAAAGCTTCAGATACATGACAAACCATGAGGCTACTGCTGTTTCAATGGAGCAGGGAAAAACAGGGGAGAAAAATGCCAACAACAATTAGCTGCTGGTTTCTGTTGCCGTGGGCGACATGGACTTTGGTTCCTACATGTTTCTCTCTTCCTGCATTATGCATCATCTTTTCATCCAATTAAACACAAACACAGGCTACAGAGCACAACACAGGTAGCATCTCCCAGCTCTGCATATTCTGCAAGAATTTGTGTGTGTGTGTGTGTGTGTGTGTGTGTGTGTGTGTGTATATGTGTATATGTGTGTGTATATATGTGTGTGTGTGTATATATGTGTGTGTGTGTGTGTACTGTATAGTGTGTGTGTGTGTGTGTGTGTGTGTGTGTGTGTGTGTGTGTGTGTGTGTGTGTGTGTGTGTGTGTGTGTGTGTGTGTGTGTCTGGGATGTTTGAACTTGAGATGATGGACTGTTTGGCAGTCTGTGTCTCTCCTCATTTCTCCATGTGTCTGGGAGGTAGATGGTAGAGGACAACGTTTGGTTTTGATCCACAGCAGCTTAGCTCTGACCAGAATTCTGTCTTGACTGGTCTGGGCTGGACTCTGAGACAAAGCATTACAGCACCACTGTATTACACCTCCCTGTGAACCTGGCGTGTCCTTACCCCGGTTTCTGTGGTAACGTGCAGGTAGTGCATGACAAACAGCCGAGGGGAAGGTGTGAAACACCATGTTTAATTCTCTCTTCAGCCGGCCAATGAGCAATCCGGCTTTCACACCTTTCCCTTCCTGCCCCTTGCAGACCGCCATCGCTATGGCAACCAAGCACTCTATAACCTCCTGCCCCAGAAGATTTTGGAGAGACTTATGGACTCATTTCCGGTGCATTCAAGTTAATATCTCATACTCTGTATGTGAATATTATAATGGAACAACAGGGCTGATATGGCAGTATTCAGTATTTCAGCTGAGATACGAGCGGTGAGGAAAATAAATAAAATATCAAATAAAATAAATAAATACGCCCATTTTTCAATGGCTGTGTAGTAGGCACCCTAGAATGCCTGGAGAGGTACAGCCATAGATAGCGTGACCTTGTTCAGCTCTTTACACTGCTGGGTGAGTTTGACCTTGAAGTAAAGGACACGACTCTGGGGCTGAAGAATATGGCCTCAAGAAAACAATTACTAGGTCTGTAAGGAAACAATTTGAACTTAAGGGAAAATAGTAGAAGGGAGGTTTTGAATATCAATAATGTAACAGCAAACTATTTTCCTTCAGAAGGTGTGTGTCTGTGCGTGTGTGTGTGGCTGGCATCATGAGGCCATGTTATGTTGCATCCTGTTGGCAGCAGGATGACAGAAAATCCATGCCAAAGATTTGAGTTCTCCATCAGATTATCTTGATCCTCTTCATACCCATTGGAAAACTTAATAACGTTGATGGAACACTGTGGAAACTCTTAGCAGGCATATGGTTCTCTAGCTCCCATTGCGTAATGACTCCACAGTAGCCACATCACAATAGTGATTTAATATCAAAGGACAGACAGACTGATTCAGGGTTGGGATCAGTTCAGTTTTCCATTCAGTCAATTCCTGAATTCTCTCTCTGACACAGGAAAGCACAAATAAATCCCATTTCATGTCTGTCCTTGTGCTCTGCTCTGCTCTCTCTCAATCTCTCTCTCACTCTGTCTCTGTCACGCCCTGACCTTAGAGAGACGTTTTATTTCTCTATTTGGTTAGGTCGGGTGTGATTTGGGGTGGGCATTCTATGTTGTGTATTTCTATGTTGGCCTGATATGGTTCCCAATCAGAGACAGCTGGTTATAGTTGTCTCTGATTGGGGATCTTTTTTAGGCAGCCCTTTTTCCCACTTTCTGGTGTGGGATCTTGTCTACATTTAGTTGCCTGAGTGCACAACAGTAGCGTCACGGTTGGTTGTTGGTTGTTGGTTGTTGGTTGTTGGTTGTTGGTTGTTGGTTGTTGGTTGTTGGTTGTTGGTTGTTGGTTGTTGGTTGTTGGTTGTTGGTTGTTGGTTGTTGGTTGTTGGTCGTTGGTCGTTGGTCGTTGGTCGTTGGTTGTTTTTGTTTAGTGAGTTTTGGTTTATTAAAATTATGTGGAACTCTACTCACGCTGCACCTTGGTCTCATCATTACAACGAGCGTGACACAAGATCCCACCAAAAATGGACCAAGCAGCGTGTACAGAAGGAGTGGACTTGGGAGGAGATCCTGGATGGAAAAGGACCCTGGATGCAGGCCGGGGAGTATCGCCGTCCTCAGGAGGAGATGTAGGCAGCGAAAGCGGAATGGTGACATTACGAGGAGTAGTACCAACGAGGCAAGCACGAGGGGGGTGGGGGCACATGGGGAGATTGGCAGAGTCAGGGTTCAGACCTGAGCCAACTCCCTGTGCTTCCCGTGGGGAGCGTGTGACCGGTCGGGCACGGTGTTACGCGGTGATGCGCACCATGTCTCTAGTGCGCTATATTCCAGCTCCCCGCATTGGCCGGGCTAGACTGGGCATCCAGCCAGGGCGGATGGTGCCGGCTCAGCGCTCCTGGCCTCCAGTACGCCTCCTCGGATCAGGATATCCTGCGCCGGCTCTGCGCACTGTGTCTCCGGTGCGTCTGCACAGCCCAGTGCTCCTGTGCCAGCGCCCTGCATTTGCCGGGCGGAAATAAACATCCAGCCAGGACGGGTTGTGTCAGCTCTACGCTCCAGACCTCGAGTACGCCTCCACAGTCCAGTACGTCCTGTGCCTCCTCCCCGCACTCGTCCTGAGGTGCGTGTCATCAGCCCGGTGGCACCTGTACCGGTCCCACGCATCAGGTCTCCAGTGCGCCTCCCCAGTCCAGAGCTTCCGGCGACAGTTCCCAGTCCAGAGCTTCCGGCGACAGTTCCCAGTCCAGAGCTTCCGACGACAGTTCCCAGTCCGGAACCTCCAGCGACGGTCCACAGTCCGGAACCTCCAGCGACGGTCCACAGTCCGGAACCTCCAGCGACGGTCCACAGTCCGGAACCTCCAGCGACGGTCCGGAGCCTTCAGCGGCGGTCCCCGGTCCGGGGCCTCCAGCGGAGGTCCCCAATCCGGGGTCTCCAGCGACAAGCTGCAGTCCAGAGCCTCCAGCGGTGGTTCCCAGTTCTGAGCCTCTGGCGACGTTCCAGTTCCTCCGGCAACGATCTACGGTCCGGTTCCACAGAAGAGGCGGGATCAGTGTAGGGAGCGGGGACTACGCCCCGAGCCGCCACCGAGGGTAGATGCCCACCCGTACCCTCCCCTATAGGTTCAGGTTTGCGGCCGGGAGTCGGCACCTTTGGGGGGGGGGGGTACTGTCACGCCCTGACCTTAGAGAGCCGTTTTATTTTTCTATTTGGTTAAGTCAGGGTGTGATTTGGGGTGGGCATTATATGTTGTGTATTTCTATGTTGGCCTGATATGGTTCCCAATCAGAGACAGCTTTTTATTGTTGTCTCTGATTGGGGATCATATTTAGGCAGCCATTTTTCCCACTTTCTGGTGTAGGATCTTATCTACATTTAGTTGCCTGAGTGCACAACAGTAGCTTCGTTTGGTTGTTTATGTTCAGTGAGTTTTGTTTTATTAAAATTATGTGTAACTCTACTCACGCTGCGCCTTGGTCTCATCATTATGACGAGTGTGACAGTCTCTCTCTCTCTCTGGAGATCTATAGACCTCTCCCTTACTGACTCAATTCTCTAGTTTCTTCACCTCCTTTCCAGCTTATAGTACAGTCCCTAACCCTTCATTCTCCTGCTTCCGGTCATCCTTCTTATCCTCATAAGAGATTTTAAATTCTCCTCACTTTCCCATTTACAGAATATCAACTCCTAAAAATGTTAAATCTATATAATGATATGGTTGGCAGCGCTGGTTCAGTACAAATAGGCCCACCTGGACTGCTAAGTTTTAATGCTTGAGACCCATGGTTGTTGAGACCTATCGTTATACACAGGCACACACACACACACACACACACACACTCATAAACATGTTCACAGACTAAATTGACAAAATAACCATGATTCAAAATGAACATCAGAGGGTGATGCTATGGGTTAGTCATTTTAGACAAATTCAAAGAGCATGAACCTTCTGGCCAGAGGGAGAGAAGGGGAAAATGCCCATTTCAGCTCCGTATCTACTTCAGAGTGCAGCAGAGCATGAGAGGGAGAGAGAGAGGGATGGAAAAAGAGGTGGAGAGACACAGGCTGACCGACCAGCTCTATGCCTGAGGACTTCCGGTAACTGTTTTTTCCCTTCTCTTTTCTCTTGACTTGCCTAGTCTGGCTTGGAGATAAAACGGAAACATGCTGCCTCCTTGACAAATGGGTCATGTATTGTCTTCACCTCCCTCAGAAATATCCTCCAGCCCCCAGGACTGTGGATGGTGACAGGGGAGTGAGTGGAGAGATGGAGAGACGTGGAGAGAGAGAAGAGAGCCTTAGATGAATGTGTTAATACAGTATATTTCCTCAGCATTGCCATTAGCCACTTTGCTGCTGCCACTATGACCGCACTCAATGACTCAACATCACTTTGACTCTCCCTTTCAGGCAGGAAGGAGCCTAAGCTATTATTCACAACCACATGCCATACTGTATGTATCCAGGGTAAGGCTTGAAGGAGAACTGTACCGTACCCTGATGGTACTGTTACTTGGATGCATGGTTAATTGGGTAATGACAAAGAGACACAGTAACAATGACAGAGCTTCCTTGTGGTCTTTAATGCTCTGTTCTACTGTACACTCTCTCGATCACACTCTCTCTCCCTTTCTTTCTTTCTCTCTCTCTCTTAACCACAAGCTCTTTCCATGCCTCTGTGTGCTCCTGCTGGGTAAATGGAGGGGTGTGCACTGTGCATCTGAGGGCAACAGCAGCTCTGAGGAGGCCGGAACTCCAACTCTCCACTTTGCTGTAAGAGGGATGTCTTACACTGGTTTTACCCTATACAGTAACCTACTGTACCCTGTACATGGCACTCATAATGATAGGTATAATGTTCCACACACCATGTCATGTGTTGATATTGATGTATCATAAACAATTGGGGTTAGTGAAGAGGATACAGCATGTGCCAAGTGCAATAGACTGCCAAGGTTCCAGCCCTATCATATGCAGTTAAGTAACACTTGAGCCATTCATAGGTAATTATAGGCAAGGACGTGAAGTGGCTTGTTGTTGGATGTAACTTTGGAAAACGGTGAAATTTAAAACTGAAGTTGAGCGCTATTACCGAGGAGGAAGAGCGGAGCGGGTTCTATTATTCATACCGTGTTCAGGATGGCCAGAGGCCACTAGCTCTGGCTGTCAAAAACTAGGAGAATCCGAAGCGCGCACACTCATACACACACACACACACAATTAGCAACATAATTAAAATATTTGCATGCTTATTTCTCTAAACCCCAATTCTGGGAAATTCATTTAAATTACATTGGCACCTTAATTTACGATTTAGAAGCGGATGAGAGCTAAATTGATGGCATTATGTGGTTTTCACAATCACCATCCGGCTCTTACACAACGCAATATCAGCCCCAATCAGCGTTGGTGTGCAGATAACAAGGAAGTCGATTATGACAATGCCTTCCGTTAAATGTCACCCCTCTCTCGCGTTCCGTGTATCTGTCATTCTACTGAAAATCCATACAGAGTAGCAAACAACACAGTCTAGTCAATGAAGCCCCCCCCCCCTCTCTCTCTCTCTCTCTCTCTCTTTCTCTCTCTCTCTCTCTCTCTCACGCTTTCTCTCTCTCACGCACACATGCACGCACGGGCGAGCTGGGCTGCAGCAGAGTGGTAACTTCTTTGAATCAGTTGCCAACGCATCGATGTGCTGCTCCTAGCGTCGTCACCTTGCAAGTACAGAAGTCACCTTCCAACCTCTGCGACTTTCTGCCCCTGTCATTAGCTACTATACCATTGAGTCCCGTGTTCATTTACAGGTTAAAGGCATTGCCCTTTTCTAACAAACATATCGTGCGTGAAATATTTTGGATTTGATTCAGCGTTCACTGGCAAAAATCTGCGGTCCACTGATCTGTGTTGGTCATAAGGAGGAGGCGCAAGTCCAAACCGCACATCGCTGATCATTGTAGCCTACCGAGCTAGAGGGCTACTCTGCGTCCGTGTGTGGAATTAACCCAGCGCACAGACTGGCTGGTGATGAGGTTCGTCGTGTACACTCGACAGAGCATTGACAGAATCCCTCTCGAGCTGAAGAAACCGCCCCAATAAGGACACAGGCAAGAGGGGAAGAGCAACAGAGGAGCTTGTGTCGGCTGGAACGCTGTCATTTCGGCAAGAATGCATCTCTTCAGTGCCATGTTCCTACTAGTGATGTTAGCTGCCATGCCCTGTGAGGTAAGAACACGCGTACATCTCATATTTAAAGTGCTCTTTATTCGTTAACGTTGTATAAATGCCGCCCATTGGGGGTACAGAATACATATTCGAGGACTTGCTTGTGTCTATTAGACATATGCCAATGTGCTTAAAATCAATACTTGAGCAAGTGTGAAGAAAATCATGTTTAGTGGAATGAGTGTGAAATACACAAATGTGTTAGTGCGAACAATGACACAATGACTCCAAATATGATTTTAGATGATTCATCTGTATTATTATTATTCCCCAGTCCTAAGGAAAATGTGTAGGCTAGTCGAATCTCACATCTGCGGCCGTCTGGCCTGGAATACAGCAGCTTGGATTCAGAGGGGCAGGACAGAGAGAAAGTTGAGAGAGGAAGCGACAGAAAGGCTCTGGGGCTTCTCTGAGCAACAGAAGTCTATATTATGCCGGCACTGTACATCACGCTCGAGCGAGCTTCTGCACAATCCAAGTGTGATTTGCGAATGTGTGGACACACGTGTCAGGTTCAGTGTTAGTAAGAGGATTGTAATGAGTGCTTTTCTAATGCCCCTTCAAACGCTAACCCATGTTCCCTGGTGAGTGTACATATCTGTAGGCCTATGTCCTGGAGTCATGTATTTGCACCTACGTTGGACCAGAGAAGCACTAAGCACAGACCTTTCCATGAAACGATAAGCTCTGAAGTGACAGTTGTAAATTGAAGTGAAGGAAGGTAAATTATCTGACCCAGAAAACATTTGAAAGTCCAAGACACGTGAATAATTTGTTATTGCGTCTTCAGCTGTCAGACAAAATAAGTTCTAGAACATGTTTACATGCTTAATTCAAAAGTCAAATATTTAAAAAGGTGGACATTTCAAAAGTATGTCTGCTCTAACTGATACTGTAGCTCATTTAAAAAAAAACAGTTACGTTCGATTTGACGTTGAAGTCTATGCGGCCTGTTTCAGCCCCATGGACAGCGCTTCAAAGTGCCTCTGCCTAAAAACAGGGTTAGAGCTATTCGGTAATCCTCGGGTTGACCCTAAACCCTTAACCCCAACCCTTAACCCTTCATCTTAATAATAACCCCTACCTAACACTAATAGTTGGGACTTCCCAAGGATCCCGGGTTTTAGTTGGGACTTCCCAAGTATCCCAGTTGTACTGTGTAACAGTTTCCAAACCCTTTGTTTTCTTCTCACAATCACCGGGTAACACATTAATGGTCAATAATAAATTTTGGGATGGACCTACAGTTGAAATAATATTCTCTGGCATGCCAGGCCTGACCCCCAAGTGTAGAATGTTATGTGCATCGTTTTGCTGAATAGATATGCCCCCTGGGAGTATCCTGACAATCACTCATGTTTGGGCAGGATTGATCAAATATCTTTTGAGCCCCCAAGAATGTTCTGAGAATGATATGACTGTGTTAACCATATTGATCAATAGCTGCAGATTTATACAGTATTCTGACTGTGTGCAAACCATGAAATGAAAATGTCTGCTGTAGTTCATTTCTAATACACAGTAGCACTGAGAGAACATCCTGCTCTACAGAATGAGTATGTTGTCTACTACTGAAGTGTGCCATGTTTACTGCCATGTGCTACGTGCTGCGTTGAGACTTGAGCTGACCTTTTCCCAGAAATGGATACGATGCTACCTGTCCTGAGGCCATGCTCCTTTCAAACGGTGGCGGTGACAATGAGACCCTACTGAGAGGAGCAGGTGGTGCTGTCAGTGACAGGAATGAATGTGCAGAGCACAGCCAGTGGTATCTCAGTGTAACACAAGACTTCATCTCTGTCCTCGTGCTCTCTCTCTCTCACTCTCTGTCTGTCTGTCTGTCTGTATGTCTGTCTGTCTGTGTGTGTGTGACCTACTGATGGAGAACTCGGTCCTGTTCACTAGTGACAAAACGTTTAGAAAGAGACTGAAATGGGGACCTACTACCTGGACCTGTCCTAATTTCCTTTGGAAAAATATTTTGCTATGTTATGCCCCCCAGTACCAGGAAAACCCTGGTTTGCTTATCATATGAAACCACCTGCGGAGAGACTTATTTAGCCGTCTGTTTTGTCTGTCTAGCGCTGACGCTCATTGGAGTCACAGGGCAGGAGACAGTAGGCAGGTGAGCACCCAACCATAAGGCATAAGGACCTAGCCTCCCGGGAGGCGCAGTGGTTAAGGGCGCTGTACTGCAGCGCCAGCTGTGCCACCAGAGACTCTGGGTTTGCGCCCAGGTTCTGTCGTAACTGGCCGCGACCGGGAGGCCCGTGGGGCGACGCACAATTGGCCTAGCGTCGTCCGGGTTAGGGAGGGTTTGGCTGGTAGGGATATCCATGTCTCATTGCGCACCAGCAACTCCTGTGCGCGCTAACCAAGGTTGCCAGGTGCACAGTGTTTCCTCCAACACATTGGTGCGGCTGGCTTCCGGGTTGGATGCGCGCTGTGTTAAGAAGCAGTGCGGCTTGGTTGGCTTGTGTATCGGAGGACGCATGACTTTCAACCTTCGTCTCTCCCGAGCCCGTACGGGAGTTGTAGCGATGAGACAAGATAGTAGCTACTAACAATTGGATACCACGAAATTGGGGCATAAGGACCTGACGATGTGTGTGTGTCCCAGACTTACTCTCAAGAGATACAATCATCTCTCTATCAGTGGAGCTGTTTCCCCGCCTCCAATGGCTCATAATTGGCCTTGGGGGACAATTTGTTGTAAGTGTTTACATTAAATATTTATCAACCCTACAGAGGGAAAAAAATATGGCGCCACCCATTTCCCTAATGTAGCCTAGCTCTGCAGACATAAAGAATTTATGAACTCTTCTGGCCATATCTTCCGACTGATAGGACGTCTCTCTACACTGCAGGAGTTTGGATATCTCACTCATATGTACACATCTTCTCCACACACAGTCTGGGCACGGGCCCTACATTAAATATGCACTATGCTTTAATGAGACACATGCACTCGCTGGCATGTGTTTGTTAAGTACCCACAATACCCCAGGAGTCCTGACAGCCAGTGATACAGACGGACACCTGCTCGACCTTGGCGCCACCTCTGTATGTACGCCGTTGTTATGGGGTATGTTGCATCACAAGACGACTGACCCCATGCATGCACTTTGCAAATGTGCGTCTGTGTAGCAGTTCATATTTATGCATGATAATCTTTGAATTATACTTGTGGGCTGAGCAGAGAATACATGTGTATTTTAGTAGATAAAATGGATGGTAATTATGCTGTTTAGAGAAGATTTCACAGCAATGAAATATAATTGAAAATGACAGCACAATACATATATATTTAAGGTTTATTTTAAATTGGACACATTTGCAGCTAAAAGCTGAATAGGATACATAGGTCTACGTAAGTAAATCAAACAAAACATGTGAGATGCAGTACACAATATCACAGTTAAGGCAAGGCACCACACCCTAATAGGGTCATGTTTTCCCTTATTCATATCACAATGAACTTCTACCATTTTAAATAAAAACACCAATCTACATTTGTTTGTGTGTTACAACGTTTCTGAAATATTGTATTAAAATATGCAAACTGAGGCAATGTCTAATTAGATCTGCTCATATTTCCAGGACTGGACATTGAGCAGATTGTGGATATATACACTTTTTAAATTCTCTCTATTTGTAAATTACTAAACCATGTGGGTAAAAAGCATTTTTGGTGAAAAGGAAAGAAGAAAATGTTATCTAAAATCTATATTTGACAACATATGAACAATTCCCTCTGTACAAGTCTGGGGAATATATCTCAGTATAACCACACAACATTTGGTGAATGCAGGTGCGTCTAAAGCTGAGATGAACTAAGGCTGAGATAAATTACTTAGCGTGTGGGAAGAGTCTGACTTTCAGGAAATGGTAGTTCAAGAGAAGTACAAGGAATTTAGTCTACCAATCACCGAACACCTATTTAGAACTAATCATGATCTCTTCAAAGTAAGTTACTACATGTAAAAAAGTTTAGAACGTTCTCTATGAAATGGGCTTTTAAATTATGTGTGATGTCCATTTTAAATCTCAAAATGTACACTACCTTTCAAAAGGCTCTAACAAGAATAGAAAGGGGAGTGGGAGGCCCCAGTGCACAACTGAGCAAGATGACAAGTACTTTAGAGTGTCACAAGTCCTCAACTGGCAGCTTCATTAAATAGTATCCGCAAAACACTAGTCTCAACAGTGACGAGGCGACTCCGGGATGCTGGCCTTCTAGGCAGAGTTCCTCTGTCCAGTGTCTGTGTTCTTTTTCCCATCTTAATATTTTCTTTTTATTGGCCAGTCTGAGATATGGCTTTTTCTTTGCAACTCTGCCTAGAAGGCCAGCATCCCGGAGTCGCCTCTTCACTGTTGACGTTGAGACTAGTGTTTTGTGGGTACTATTTAATGTTTGTTTCTCAAACTGGACACTCTAATGTACTTGTCCTTTTGCTCAGTTGTGCACCGGGGCCTCCCACTCCTTATATTCTGGTTAGAGCCAGTTTGCGCTATTCTGTGAAGGGAGTAGTACACAGCGTTGTACGAAATCTTCAGTTTCTTGCCAATTTCTCGCATGGAAGAGCCTTTATTTCTCAGAACAAGAATAGACTGACACGTTTCAGAAGAAAGTTCTTTGTTTCTGTCCATTTTGAGCCTGTAATCGAGCCCACAAATGCTGATGCTCCAGATACTCAACTAGTCTAAAGAAAGCCAGTTTTATTGATTCTTTAATCAACACAACAGTTTTCAGCTGTGCTAACATAATTGCAAAAGGGTTTTCTAATTATCAATTAGCCTTTTAAAATGATAAACTTGGAAAGCTAACACAACGTGCCATTGGAACACAGGAGTGATGGTTGCTGACAATGGGCCTCTGCGAGCCTATGTAGATATTCCATAACAAATCAGCCGTTTCCAGCTACAATAGTCATTTACAACATTAACAATGTCTACACTGTATTTCTGATCAATTTGATGTTATTTTAATGGACAAAAAATGTTTTTCTTTCAAAAACAAGGACATTTCTAAGTGACCCCAAACTTTTGAATGGTAGTGAATCAGTTGATGGAAACATTTCATTTCAACATGTGGTGCCTCACCTTAAGCAGCATTAAGCAGTCTCACAAAGTAAGCCATAGGGCTGTTGTAGTACCTGTCAGGCAGAGTAGGGGGACGGTTCAGTTTGTGACTGGATCGGGTAGATCTGCCACTGACATGGCCTCTTGTCTGAGGCAGCCATTTGTTGTAATCCTGGAATTTTGCAAGCTTCTAGGCAAAGGATCTGGAAAGGTGGTTGTGGCGGGACTGCAAGGACAGGTCATTGCATCCAGAGTCGTAGGAGGTGTAGGTGGGGCCCATGATGATTTTGGTTGCATGTCATTGGATGTTCTCCAGTTGGTTGTGTTGGTGGGCTGTGAGACCTGGGTTCCATACTGGAGCGGCGTACTGGAGCACTGAATGGACAAAGCAGGTGTTTACTGTCAGAAGGCCTCAGAAGGCCATTGAAGTGGCAAAGATGATTCATCATGAAAAGCCTTTGGTGGAGATGTGGAGAAGTGTTTGTCCCGTTTTAGGTTTATTGTTATTATTATTATTTTTAAATGTTGTCCTTATTGTAGGTTAGCTTGGAATGTCACACCAAGCTCTTTGGCGCTGGACACCAACTCAAGTGTGTGGCCGGATATGGATAATGGTGGACGTGGGTCAGGATTGTGACATGTTTCCATGTAAAAATGTCAATTTATATAATAATGGGAATATTTTCTCAATTATATTTAATATTATGTAAATACTTTGTTCTAATTTGTATGGTTCTTTGATTTGCTAAATATCGTTTGACATTTGACCTTGGTCATTGCCAACAAAGGGTATATAACAAAGTATTGAGATAAACTTTTGTTATTGACCAAATACTTATTTTCCACCATAATTTGCAAATAGATTCATAAAAAATCCTACAATGTGATTTTCTGATTTTTTTCCCCTCATTTTGTCTGTCATAGTTGAAGTGTACCTATGATGAAAATTACAGGCCTCTCATCTTTTTAAGTGGGAGAACTTGCACAATTGATGGCTGACTAAATACTTTTTTGCCCCACTGTATGTGAAAACAGAGCGTTTTGTACAAAAATATTTAAAGTTCTATTCGATAACATCATTTAAAAAAAAGTGATTTTCAAACAATAGGAGATTCGTGGTGACGTGGGGCGCAAGAACATACAGTACCGTCCCTCTGGCTAGAAACTCCTATAATAAAAAATAAAAAAACTTTTAATCGGACCCTGTGAAGTCACAGAGAAGCATGTTTTTGTGACCTTGTCTTTTTATCCACAGACATTAGAAACGCACACGTATAAATGTAGGTGCTGGAGATAGTGAATATTGTAACGTGGATGCTGGGAGTCAAGAAGCAGGTGGTAAGTTTAATTTAACAAGAAACATGGAATGATCCAACGTAGGCGTAGCGTCTTGACATGAACAAAACCACACTACCGAGGGAAAGAACCTAAGGGAGTGCCAGATTAAGGGGAGGTAATGGAGTCTAGGTGTGCCTAATGAAGCGCAGGTGCGCGTGATGATGGTTCCCAGGACTGGTGGTTAGTACACCAGCGGACACCGAAGGGGAGGAGCAGGAGTAGACGTGACAAATATGAGGTTGAAAAGTGGCATAAATCACTCTGCCATTTCCTGGTTGCTAAAATTTGAGTTGTTTGGCTAATTTCAGTTTATGTAACAAAACAAGAAATGGATAGTATAGAGAATCATTGTACCATCTAAACTGTTGGGAAATATAGTTGAATTAAAACACAAATATTGTGTATTCAACTGTTTGAAACTTATGTACAAAATGTAAAGTAAAACTAAACCTAAGAACGGGAAGCATAGAAATAGAGTGCCTAGAACTTATATATCACTATTTAGACTGGCTTTCAATGAGAATGACAGAAAAATGATTTATAGATCCATGTGAATTTGGTCAGGTCTTCCAAAAAGTGACATATTGCAGCTTTAAGGCAGCAGCCATGATTTATGTTCCTATAGGTAATGCAGGTTTATGAATCATTTCGATAGCTATAGGTAAATGCAGGTTTAGGGATCATTTCAGTAGCTAGAGGCAATGAGTTTTAGCATAGTTTCTGTACCTAAAGATAATGTTGGTATAAGAATCATGTGTTTCTAGAGGCAATGCAGGTTTAAGGATCACTTCTGTTTCTAGAGGTAATGCAGGTTTAGGGATAATTTCATTAGCTAGAGTTAATGCAGGTCTAGGGATCATTTCAGTAGCTTGAGTTAATGCAGGTTTAGGGATCATTTCAGTAGCTTGAGTTAATGCAGGTTTAGGGATCATTTCAGAAGCTTGAGTTAATGCAGGTTTAGGGATAATTTCAGAGGCTAGAGTCAGGTTTTCAAGATAATTTCAGTAAATCAAATCAAATCAAATGTATTTATATAGCCATCAGCTGATATCTCTAAGTGCTGTACAGAAACCCAGCCTAAAACCCCAAACAGCAAGCAATGCAGGTGTAGAAGCACGGTGGCTAGGAAAAACTCCCTAGAAAGGCCAAAACCTACGAAGAAACCTAGAGAGGAACCAGGCTATGAGGGGTGGCCAGTCCTCTTCTGGCTGTGCCGGGTGGAGATTATAACAGAACATGGCCAAGATGTTCAAATGCTAAAACTCATTGCCTCTAGCAATAATAATAATCACAGTAGTTGTCGAGGGTCCAGCAAGTCAGCACCTCAGGAATAAATGTCAGTTGGCTTTTCATAGCTGATCATTAAGAGTATCTCTACCATTCCTACAACTCTCTAGAGAGTTGAAATCAGCAGGTCTGGGACAGGTAGCACGTCCGGTGAACAGGTCAGGATTCCATAGCCGCAGGCAGAACAGTTGAAACTGGAGCAGCAGCACGGCCAGGTGGACTGGGGACAGCAAGGAGTCATCATGCCGGGTAGTCCTGAGGCTTGGTCCTAGGGCTCAGGGCCTCCGAGAGAAAGAGAGAATTAAAGAGAGCATACTTAAATTCACACAGGACACCGGATAAGACAGGAGAAGTACTCAAGATATAACAAACTGACCCTAGCCCCCGACACAAACTACTGCAGCATAAATACTGGAGGCTGAGCCAGGAGGGGTCAGGAGACACTGTGGCCCCATCCAATGATACCCCCGGACAGGGCCAAACAGGAAGGATATAACCCCACCCACTTTGCCAAAGCACAACCCCCACACCACTAGAGGGATCTCTTCAACCACCAACTTACCATCCTGAGACAAGGCCGAGTATAGCCCACAAAGATCTCCGCCACGGCACAACCCAAAGGGGGGCGCCAACCCAGACAGGAAGATCACGTCAGTGACTCAACCCACTCAAGTGACGCACCGATCCTAGCGACGGCATGAAAGAGCACCAGTAAGCCAGTGACTCAGCCCCTGTGATAGGGTTAGAGGCAGAGAATCCCAGTGGAGAGAGGGGAACCGGCCAGGCAGAGACAGCAAAGGTGGTTCGTTGCTCCAGAGCTTTTCCGTTCACCTTCACACTCCTGGGCCAGACTACACTCAATCATATGACCCACTGAAGAGATGAGTCTTCAGTAAAGACTTAAAGGTTGAGACCGAGTCTGCATCTCTCACATGGGTAGGCAGACCATTCCATAAAAAATGGAGCTCTATAGGAGAAAGCTCTGCCTCCAGCTGTTTGCTTAGAAATTCTAGGGACAATTAGGAGGCCTGCGTCTTGTGACCGTAGCGTACGTGCAGGTATGTACGGCAGGACCAAGTCAGAAAGATAGGTAGGAGCAAGCCCATGTAATGCTTTGTAGGTTAGCAGTAAAACCTTGAAATCAGCCCTTGCCTTAACAGGAAGCAAGTGTAGGGAGGCTAGCACTGGAGTAATATGATCAATTCTTTTGGTTCTAGTCAGGATTCTAGCCTCTCTGGGATAGGGGGACGCAAAATGCAGAGCGCCAGATTCAAATAAAATACTATAAAATTCTAACTTTCATTAAATCACACATGCAAGATAGCAAATTAAAGCTACACTCGTTATGAATCCAGCCAAAGTGTCAGATTTCAAAAGGGCTTTTCGGCGAAAGCATAAGAAGCTATTATCTGATGATAGCACAGCAGTAAACAAAGAGGGTAGCACATTTCAACCTTGCAGGTGCTACACAAAATGCAGAAATAAAATATAAAACATTCCTTACCTTTGACGAGCTTCTTTTGTTGGCACTCCAATATGTCCCATAAACATCACAAATGGTCATTTTGTTCGATTAATTCCGTCCATATATATCCAAAATGTCAATTTATTTGGCGCGTTTGATCCAGATAAAAACAGCTTCCAATTTGCGTAAAGTCACTACAAAATATCTCAAAAGTTCCCTGTAAACTTTGCCAAAACATTTAAAAATACTTTTGTAATACAACTTTAGGTATTTTTAAACGTTAATAATCAATCAAATTGAAGACTGGTCTATCTGTTTTCAATAGAGGACGAGAGGAAACTAACGCTACTCTTCAAGTCTTGGCCAACTCTCAACAGCGTTACCCTTTTCCAGGATGGCCGTACTTCTTCATTGCACAAAGGAATAACCTCAACCAAATTCCAAAGACTGGTAACATCCAGTGGAAGCGGTAGGAATGGCAAACAAGTGCCTAAGAAATATCGTTTCCCCATGAGAACTCATTGAACAAGACAGCGACCTCAAAAATAAATCATTCTGAATGGTTAGTCTTCGGGGTTTTGCCTGCTACATAAGTTCTGTTATACTCACAGACATGATTCAAACAGTTTTGGAAACTTCAGAGTGTTTTCTATCCAAATCTATAATAATAATATGCATATCTTATATTCTTGGCATGAGTAGCAGGAAGTTGAAATTGGGCACGCTATTTATCCAAAAGTGAAAATGCTGCCTCCTATCAGAAAGTTTCTGATTTTTGCAATGTTACGTAGATGGAAAAAAGCTGAGAGTTAATGCTAGAGTTAATGCTAGAGTAAATGCTATAGTTAATGCAGGTTTAAATATGATTTTTGTTCCTAGAGGTTTTCAGCCAGTTCATGACACTTATCCAATTGAAACAATTAGGGGCTTGATTGGTGGACTGAGTGTACTGCTGACATTGGGGTGAGGTCTATGTGAGAAATATGATTGCATGGAAATGTACGACAACAGAAAGCCAAAAAATACACTGATCCCTTATTGTTGTCACTTATTATTGTTGTCACTTGTTAAATCCACTTAAGTCAGTGTAGATGAAGGGGAGGAGACGGGTTAAATAAGGATTGTTTAATCCTCGAGACAATTGAGACATGGATTGTGTATGTGTGCCATTCAGAGAGTGAATGGGCAAGACAAAAGTGCCTTAGAACAGGGAATGGTAGTAGGTACCAGGCGCACTGGTTTGAGTGTGACAAGAACTGCAATGATGCTGGGTTTTTCACAGTCAACAGTTTCCCGTGTGTATCAAGAATGGTCCACCACCCAAAGGACATCCAGCCAACTTGACACAACTGTGGGAAACATTGGAGTCAACATGGGCCAGCATCCCTGTGGAAAGCTTCCGACACCTCGAGTCCATGCCCCGACGAATTGAGGCTGTTCTGAGTGCAACTCAATATTTGGAAAGTGTTCCTAATGTTTGGTATACTCAGCTCAGTGTATGTTCCTTCATTAAAATGTTTCATTTGAAACGTTATCAAAAACACAGTAAGCACTTAGCAAGTCTTTGCAGATCTAAAATCCAGATCAGAGTCGTCGACACCACAATCAAATCTAAATATTACATTACTTTGAACTAAACAGAGGGCTTGGGAAGTAGAGCTTTGGGGGGTCTTGAGAGACTTCAGTGTTTCTATAATTATTTTTGTTTAATCAGTGGCTGTCTGCTGAGGGCAGGACATTTTACATGTACTTGAAACAACCTGTGAACACAACACTGCTTACTTACTGATATGAGAGCATGAGTGCAGTGCAGTGTTCCCATAGCAAAGACTGGTGCAGACAGTGGGGTGTACTTACTGTTTGAAACCGTCTGGCCTTGAAGGCTGTGAGTGATGGAAGTTACCACTTGCTTTGGTGTTTTTCCCTGTTCAAACGCCGAGCTCAGTGGGCGAGAACGCCTAATTGGTTGTCATTCTCAAAGAGGAAGACAAAACTTCTGTAAATAATTCAAAAGCTTTATTTCCATCTGTAATTTGTTCTATCCCCTTGCACCAGGGAGGCTGATAAACAATTGGCTGAAATAAACTGGCTGTTTGAGACTATTTAAAATGCTCCTCCTTGTTTGAGATGGAAATAATGTTTGCAACAGAAACTATACCCACAGTTGGAGTCATTTGATTGTAAATAGTTAGTTACACATTAGAGTGAAGATAGCAGTTCACAGAAATGTACAGTATGTCTCACTTTACTTCACAAATAAGTTGAGTTATTATATTTAAGAAGCCAATTTCAATTGAATTGAAATGCAGATTACGCTGCAAAGGAGTGGAAAAGCAGAGTAGAAAAGCAATGGTGATTTAGTGCAATTTTCTGTGTGCAGCCTTTGTCTGCAGAGTCACATTCAGGGTTTTCTATTACCCTGGCATTTTGAGCAGAGACAAAACTCACACAGAGCCAATCATAGCTGTACAGGACAATCTTTTGGTGTTAAATTGCTCCAACACAGACATTGAGAGGACACGCAGGACAGAACTTGGCCCAATCATAGGGCAGCAGGACAAACAGCTGGCATGGCTGTCGTCCAATCCCGATCAGCTCCCAGCTGACCTGGTAGTGGGACCCCGTGCCGGGAAATCTCCTTTTTTGGTGCTTGTCCAATGAGAGGAAGCAGCATGACGACCATTTAAACCCCTCCCTGGGCTCTGCGGAGGCTGCTGTGATTGAACCACTCACAGGCTAAATTCCTGTCCTTGTCCCCCGGCCAGGAGGCGACTACACAATCATCTTACCAAAACAACACGGACACATAAACCTTATAATACCACTCCTTTTTAACTTTCCTGGGCAATGAAATGGTTTACAATCAGTGAACCTGGGCTGTTAAAATTCCTATAAATTGAGGTGGAAGTGACAGAGGGAGGAGTTGGACAGCATTCAAATAGAGAGCGAGAGTGAGAGAGAGGGAAGGGGCATTGAAGTAAGAGAGAGAGTCCTCCTTGCATTGCTCTGGGGACCCAAGGACGCTGGTAGGCAGGCCGCGCAGGGCGGATGGACAGTACGTGCTCTGCCTAGCAGCAGCCTAAACCTCCCAGCCAGCCACACAGGGAATTAGACAAATGAAAAGCTGCGGGAGAGAGGGGTGTAAATCTCCCAGGGAGAGGAGAGGACACGCACAAGGCTCGGCCTGCATCATGGCTCCTCAACCTGGAGAAGACGACACCCCGGACACTGACACTGGACCCACACTGAATCCTCTCTCCATCCTCCATCCCCCTCTGTATGGGCTGTGCCAATGGAAGTGGATGGAGTGGAATAAAATGTCTAGTAGGCACATACACACAGACAATTAGAGAGACATATAGTATACAGCTAACACACATACTTACTGATTGGTGCCTCTTGTCCTGTGCAGTGGTACGTACACCTAATTATAATGTTGTGGTGGGTGACAGACAGAAACAATCATGTTGAGCAGCATGTGGGCGAACAAACAGGCAGTGATAGATTGATTAGTCTCACGCCCGCCACCACATTCACGTGCTCTCTCCATTTAGAGTCATATATGGAAGTATACCGCTTCACAGTCTGTGGCGGATAATGAGCTAGCATTGTGTTTGATTCATGGCTGCTTGAGGAGATTGAATAGTGTGTGTGTTTTAGTGTCCTAACTGATTACTGTAGAGCTTGAAGCAGCGCCAGCTAATGAGACTGTATTGTGTGTGTTGTAGTGTATGGAGGTTATGTCACAAGGAGAGTCTGTTCAAGGAGGGGTGGGAGGAGAAGGTGTTGTGCTGGCTACTCCTCCATTCCTCCTAATGTCTCAGGCTCTTTCATGTCTTCTTATCCACCCTGAGAGGAGTGTGTGTGTTTGTGTGCGTGCGTGCACGCTTGTGTATGTGTGTTCACTTGTGTGTCTGTGGGTGCACCTCTTCTACAAAGTAGGTCAGTAGACGGAATGGACACTGCTGACCAGGGTGTGATATCAGTGTGACGCTGGGCTGAGGTACAGGAAGGGCAGTGATATTAGTGTGACGCTAAGGTACAGGAAGGGGTGTGATATCAGTGTGACGCTGGGCTGAGGTACAGGAAGGGGAGTGATATCAATGTGATGCTGGGCTGAGGTACAGGAAGGGCAGTGATATCAGTGTGATGCTGGGCTGAGGTACAGTAAGTGCAGTGATATCAGTGTGATGCTGGACTGAGGTACAGGAAGGGGAGTGATATCAATGTGATGCTGGGCTGAGGTACAGAAAGGGGAATGATATCAGTGTGACGCTGGGCTGAGGTACAGGAAGGGTAGTGATATTAGTGTGACGGGGGGGCTGAGGTACAGGAAGGGGAGTGATATTAGTGTGACGGGGGGCTGAGGTACAGAAAGGGGAGTGATATCAGTGTGATGCTGGACTGAGGTACAGAAAGGGTAGTGATATTAGTGTGACGGGGGGCTGAGGTACAGGAAGGGTAGTGATATTAGTGTGACGTGGGGCTGAGGTACAGGAAGGGCAGGGATATTAGTGTGACGGGGGGCTGAGGTACAGGAAGGGCAGGGATATTAGTGTGACGGGGGGCTGAGGTACAGGAAGGGCAGGGATATTAGTGTGACGGGGGGCTGAGGTACAGGAAGGGCAGGGATATTAGTGTGACGGGGGGCTGAGGTACAGGAAGGGCAGTGATATTAGTGTGCCGGGGGGCTGAGGTACAGGAAGGGCAGTGATATTAGTGTGACGGGGGGCTGAGGTACAGGAAGGGCAGTGATATTAGTGTGACGGGGGGCTGAGGTACAGAAAGGGCAGTGATATTAGTGTGATGCTGGGCTGAGGTACAGGAAGGGCAGTGATATTAGTGTGGTCCTGGGTACAGGAAGGGCAGTGATATTAGTGTGATACTGGGCTGAGGTACAGGAAGGGCAGTGATATTAGTGTGGTCCTGGGTACAGGAAGGGCAGTGATATTAGTGTGGTCCTGGGTACAGGAAGGGGTGGGATTTTGCTGTGAGGCAGTGGTTAAACAGGTGAGGGATGGGCACTGAACAGCACAGGTCTTGGCAGGTCTTGACCACCAGAACTGATGGAATGCTGGGTGGAGTGTGCATGTGGTCATGAGCCTCCTCGTCCTTCACACTGACACACTGTCCCTGTATGGCGCTCCGAGACGGGGTTGTCCCACAATGTTTCTGCCTTTCTAACTGGTGGTCCAGTGTGGCTCAGTTGATAGAGCATAGTGCTTGAAATGCCAGGGTTGTGGCTTCAAATCCCACTGGGGACCGGTACCAAAGCGAATATGAAAATGTATGCACTCACTACTTACTGTAAGTCGCTCTGAATAAGTGACCAACATGCAAATGTAACTACCTGGAGAGAATGTGTCCTAAACTGACTGTCACACTCAGTATTCTAGATCCGTATCTATCTGGTCTACAGCAGCTCTGAGTTTAATATCATTTTTCAGTTATGCTTGATTGAACTTACCTGGCCACAATTGAGCAAATTAAGTAGTCTTAAAAGTGCAAACTCCACCCATCTGGCAAAGTATACACATTTAAAACCCAGGTCTGGTCCCCAGTATGTCCTGAGTTACCGGCTGTCTGGTCATTCTACAGACCAGATTGTTTGCTCCAGACTGACCACTACTGACCCCCTGGGAGTTTCTGAGCTCTCACTGACCTTTTGGTTGTTCGGTTACCGCCATGACAGTGCAGCTCAGAGGCCCACTGCTGGCTCCTGAGTGAACCACTGACCAATGACTTTACTGTGTGTCTCTGACCGTCTCCTCAGGGTGATCCTTATTGGGAGTTTAGCTTCAGAAGGGGTCTACATGCAAAACATGAAAACCAGAGCTGTATCTTACAGCACATACTGTCTCTTACAGCACATACTGTCTCTTACGTACTGTCTCTTACAACACGTACTGTCTCTTACAGCACATACTGTCTCTTACAGCACATACTGTCTCTTACAGCGCATACTGTCTCTTACAACACATACTGTCTCTTACAGCACGTACTGCCTCTTACAGCACGTACTGTCTCTTACAGCACGTACTGTCTCTTACTCTTAAAACACGTACTGTCTCTTAAAACACGTACTGTCTCTTACAGCTAATACTGTCTCTTACAGCGCGTACTGTCTCTTAAAACACGTACTGTCTCTTACAGCACATACTGTCTCTTACAGCACATACTGTCTCACAGCACGTACTGTGTCTTACAGCACGTACTGTCTCTTACAGCACGTACTGTCTCTTACAGCACGTACTGTCTCTTACAGCACGTACTGTCTCTTACAGCACGTACTGTCTCTTACAGCACGTACTGTCTCTTACAGCACGTACTGTCTCTTACAGCACGTACTGCCTCTTACAGCACGTACTGTCTCTTACAGCACGTACTGTCTCTTACAGCACGTACTGTCTCTTACAGAACGTACTGTCTCTTACAACACATACCTTCTCTTACAGCACGCACTTTCTCTTACAGCACATACTGTCTCTTACAGCACGTACTGTCTCTTACAGCACGTACTGTCTCTTACAGCACGTACTGTCTCTTACAGCGCGCACTTTCTCTTACAGCACGCACTTTCTCTTACAGCACGTACTGTCTCTTACAGCACGTACTGTCTCTTACAGCACGTACTGTCTCTTACAGCACGTACTGTCTCTTACAGCACGTACTGTCTCTTACAGCACATACTGTATCTTACAGCACGTACTGTCTCTTAAAACACGTACTGTATCTTACAACACATACTGTCTCTTACAGCACGTACTGGTCTCTTACAGCACGTACTGTCTCTTACAGCACGTACTATATCTTACAACGCGTACTGTCTCTTACAACACGTACTGTCTCTTACAGCACGTACTGTATATTACAACACGTACTTCCTCTTACAGTACGTACTGTCTCTTACAGGACGTACTGTCTCTTACAGGACGTACTGTCTCTTACAGCACGTACTGTCTCTTACAGCACGTACCGTCTCGTACAGCACGTACCGTCTCGTACAGCACGTACCGTCTCTTACAGCACGTACTGTCTCTTACAGCACGTACTGTCTCTTACAGCACGTACTGTCTCTTACAGCACGTACTATATCTTACAACGCGTACTGTCTCTTACAACACGTACTGTCTCTTACAGCACGTACTGTATATTACAACACGTACTTCCTCTTACAGCACGTACTGTATATTACAGCACGTACTGTCTCTTACAGGACGTACTGTCTCTTACAGGACGTACTGTCTCTTACAGCACGTACTGTCTCTTACAGCACGTACCGTCTCTTACAGCACGTACTGTATCTTACAACACGTACTGTCTCTTACAACACATACTGTATATTACAGCACGTACTGTCTCTTACAGCACGTACTGTATATTACAGCACGTACCGTCTCTTACAGCACGTACCGTCTCTTACAGCACGTACTATATATTACAACACATACTGTATATTACGGTATATACTGTCTTTAACAGCACGTACTGTATATTACAACACATGCTGTATATTACAACACATGCTGTATATTACAGCACATACTGTATATTACAACACATACTGTATAATACAACACATACTGTATAATACAACACATACTGTATAATACAACACATACTGTATAATACAACACATATGGTGTATTACAACACATGCTGTATATTACAACACGCTGTCTCTTACAGCACATACTATTTATTACAACACATACTGTGTATTACAGCACATACTGTATATTACAACACATACTGTATAATACAACACATACTGTATACTACAACACATATGGTGTATTACAACACATGCTGTATATTACAACACACTGTCTCTTACAGCACATACTATTTATTACAACACATACTGTGTATTACAGCACATACTGTATATTACAACACATACTGTATAATACAACACATACTGTATAATACAACACATACTGTATAATACAACACATATGGTGTATTACAACACATGCTGTATATTACAACACGCTGTCTCTTACAGCACATACTATTTATTACAACACATACTGTGTATTACAGCACATACTGTATATTACAACACATACTGTGTATTACAGCACATACTGTATATTACAACACATACTGTGTATTACAGCACATACTGCATGTTACAACACATACTGTGTATTACAGCACATACTGCAATATTTGGACCCATACTGCATATTACACTTAAAAATATATGTACAGTGATCTTTGGTGGTCCTTTTATTTTACATTATTTTGTGCATTTTTCACAGACACGTTTATAGCAGGCAATCCTTTTTACAGACAACCTTGCTTCTTGGACCACATTCAAATAACAAATGGTAAACTCTAGAAGTAATTCTGGCCAGTCCTGTATGGTTGGTGTCGACACAACAGCAACACCTAAAGAGGACTGTCATCATCATTCCATCATACTGTATATTACCTGTCATTGGTTTGTTTTTTCCAGGTGCAGTAACATAATGATTCTAGTCAGTGTAAGCGAATAATTTTTCCCACCCCAATTATATTGATTGAATATCGGCTTACAGAGGGGAGGTTGAGGTTGTGTAGTATCTTTATTCATATGCTCATGTCTCCCCTCAGCTTAGCTGACCAGGCAGGTCAGGCTGGCTGGTGCTGGTGGGATGATTATCAGCCTTACCAGATAGTCTCTCCCTCTGCGCTGCAGGCTGCACTGCTCTCAGAGGTCTGTGGAGGGTGACTCTAACCCAATGTGACATCCCTCTGACAACACCCTTCCAGAGCTGGGCTGGGCCTCGGCTACACGCCATACACACTGTGTCCTCTGCTATCTACTGCTAATACACAAATAGATGTGTTTCTCTGGAGACGCAGAGAGGATTTAACATGAATAGATGAATATTAACAAACGTTTGAGAGGCGTGCGGCGTAATAACAAGATGTTGTACTGTCACGTACGCTAGATAGGTGCCATTTTACATGGTCAACATAGTACAGAGCTCCTGGAGGAAATGAGGGTTAAGTGCCTTTCAGTTACTGGCCCAACGCTCTAACCGCTAGGCTACTTATACCTGTGTTGGGGTGAGAGTGACAGCTGATGGACAGACAGACAGACAGTCAGGGCGTGGAGGTGTGCGGTCAGCATCGTAGGACAGGCTGACGACCGTGAAAAGGGCAACGTGAGGAGTAACCGTAGTAACTACAGCCATGGGGATCACACAGCCTTTTTTTAATGTTGCGGTAAGCAGTAAGCACCTCCTGACCAGTTTTCTGTACGACCTTGCTTTCCCCTGCTCAATGAATCTTTTATGAGCTTGGCGATGTGGGTTTCTGTGAAGAAGATTGGAATATAAATATGGCAGTTGCGCCTAAAGCCCACAGCTTCCCTCTGTGATACAAAGCTTTCATACTCACTTGGAGACGGAGCAGATTGGGCTGCTGCTGTGTGTACCTGACTGCACTGCAGTGCTCTCCTACAAAAACCCTCCTCTTTTATCACAAGACACACATCAGAGTGCTCTCACATACCCAATCACAAGACAACGTTTCATTTTAAAGTGAAAAGATGTCATCATTGGAATGGATAGTAGACACACATTACATTCCAGACAGCTCATTCAGTACAGTTTTCCACAATGGGCACACATTCACAGTACACAGGTTCCATGTCAGAATGTCAGAGAGAAGCTGCTTGATATCAGGCAATTTGCAACCGGTACAATGGCCACCAGTCAGCTGAGGATGAGTTCTCTAGTGCTGTCTGACTCGGGAATCAAAAGAAATCAAAACGGTACATCCAGACACAAGGAGGAAATCTAAACTGAAACCCCCCGTGAATGCTGCCTCTCCTTTTCTTTCTCTTTCTCTCTCCCTCCATCCCTCCCTCTCATAGTACTTCTACCTTTCTTCCCTGGGATTTCTGTCTTCTTCACCTTCCATTGTGAGTGTGACAGCGCTTCCCCTCCTGCTGAAAGATAACTGTCGGAGAGCTTTCATCTTGTGGATGACCGGCGAGTGCTGCGTGGCGCTGCGGAGGCGGGCGGGTGGCGAGAGGAACCTTTTTATCAATGTGTTTCAGCAGCGGGCGCTCTGTCACAGCCACTCAGTAGGGTCATTGATGAGGGGAGCCTCCCTGACGGAGCCGTGGCCTGAAAGTCGCTAGTCAGGGGAGTTAGCGCCTGAGCTGTAGCCTGACGGCGCATATCAAGCAGCTCCTCCAGGCTCTTCTCTTCTCCTCTCTGTAGGCCCATGGTGGGGAAGGTAAAGTGGTAGCTAGTAGCTATACAGTCAAAGCATATGTTTGATATAGGCATAGAGATAACAAGATGTAGCCAGCAGCGTAAACACACTAGCCTATTCTCTCTGATTTCAACTCTTTGGGACTTCCTCAACATGATAAAACACAGATATTCCCATGTAGCGGTCACTGGCCATGCATACCATAACAGAGAATGCAGCAGCGACAGCCGACTTGTAATGATGAAGTGAGAACTATTTATCTGCACTGTGGTGTGTGGACAAAAGCTGGACGTTGGACCAAAACAAATACTGTACTAGACATTCATCATATCTTACAACTAGGGACTGCAAATATGAACAAAATGTTGTCCCCAGTGGTGTGTTTTCATGGATGCCAAAGGAAGCCAGGCTTCCCCCAAACAATTACTAACATGCTGACCAGACCGGACATGTCGAGTGCACGAGCGTTGCAAAATAAGAAATCCATGTTATTCAAAAAAAAAAATAATAATAATAATAATAATTCCTATTTCTGACGCAGATCGTGTTGCAAGTCCTGCCTCTCCCATCTCCTCTTTGGTTTATAGAAGCACGTGCTATCTCCTCATTGGTTATACCCACGTGGGGGATTGAAAGACGAACTGCTTTGCCGGTTGTCTTGGCAATACTATGAAAGTGTAGATGCAATCACCATATAAGTTCAAAGATGAAAAAGCCTGGAAGGAGGAGAGATGACTAGAAACAATTCGGTTGGCCGTTTTATGTGTGGATTAATTGTCGGAGTAGAGGACCTTGTGCATTTCAGGTAAAATAACAACTCAATGTTTATATCCGAGTACAAATTAGCTAGCATCAGCAAGTTAGCTAAATAGGACAAATTAGCTTGCACTTGCTAGCTAACTAGCTAAATTGCCATACATGTTAGATGCTTTTTGAAATGTCCCCAAATTAATGTCATTGATTCAGAGTTTGTTTTGACATTTTAACCTGCGTGTTGTGATCGCGTTTGGTGTAAGGGGACAAAATAAATGTATGCACGATGGCGCACGCGCGCTGCCGGTTTGGGTTCAGTGTAAGACTTTTTTTTTTAAACATAGACAATTATTTTTCTTTCGTCTCTCTGTTCCATAAATGGCCCTCAATTCACATGGAGAAAGTATCACAGCGAGTGAAACAGCGCCCCTCTGTCTCAGTATGTGTAGCCTGATGCTACCTGATGCTGTCTGGTCAAAAAGAGTATGACATTGTTGCCGCCCATAGCATTGATTGCAAGGGGAGCCAGGGAGCATTTGGCCTCCCTTGATAATAAAAAAATAAATAATATTAGCCAATCAGATAAACTGAGAGAGCTCAGCTGTGACTGGTCCTGGCACACCAAAAAAAAGCCTGTTTGGATTTGGCTTCACACCAATCACATCAGAAGTCAAACGTCATTGACAGAAAACTCATTGTCTCGTTGTCCTCTGGTGGCTAGCTAGCTAGCTAAAATCATCCCTTTCCTAAATTACTAAATTACCCATGGATGGAAATAGGGATTTGAACTTGGGGTTTTACTTAATTCTACGTACTGGACAATGATTATGACGGCAATTCTGATCCAATCATTAATTCACACTTGTCTGAGAGGATGGAAGTACAACATTTCGCTACATTAGACGTCGTAGGCTAATGTCAACTAGCTGGCCTGGCGCATCGTTGCCCATGAAAGGAAGCTGAGCTTGCGAGCAAGCATTGGTGTTTCTCTACAAGTAGGGTGAGATAACATGTTCTGTCTAATTGCACACACACACATCCACACACCCACACACACACACAGAGAGAGACAGAAATCAGTACCATGGACAGCCACATCATATTTAGCTTCTATTGATTGGACTAAATAGGTTTTGGTATCTTTTAGTTGTTACTGTATTAGACTAAGCAGAGGTGATTTGATGATGTTGAAGTTGATATGGTGCTGGATTAGTGGAGGCAGCTCCTGTTTTCTTAGTGACTTGCGATAACTGTCTGTGGTTCTAAATCAATAGTTGTTTAGCAGTCCAAAAATGTTACAAACATTAACTTGCTTGACCATGCTGTAGGTCATGTAACTGTTTGTTTCATGCAATATGCTTTGTGGACTTTATCGGACAGATATTGCTCTCCCGTTTTGTGATGAAACAAAGGTGTGGTTGAATTTATTCTGCCACTGTGTCTTCTTATTGTCTCGGCCTTTAGGCCTATATATCACAGTGGCAAGGCTTATGAACTAACTAACATGTTATAGAGCAAACATCACAATTATCACAACACATCGGTTGTTATATGGCTTTTTTTCCCCGGCTTGACTTCTCAGGGGATTTTACCCAAGCACCCCTACTGTTTGGCCCCGAGTTTAACCCGCCCCTCTAAAACCTCAACTCAGTTCCCTATTGACATTTCCATAGTCCTTGAGGCCCAGCAAACCTCCAGGAAGAAACACTTAACCTGCTCCACTGAGGGCATATTTGCTTCACTAACCAAGAGATAATACCTCACATTCTGGGCATTTATTTTACTCACTCTGACTCAATCCCTATCCCAGTCTGCTGTTCCCACATGCTTCAAGAGGGCCACCATTGTTCCTGTTCCCAAGAAAGCTAAGGTAACTGAGCTAAACGACTACCGCCCCGTAGCACTCACTTCCGTCATCATGAAGTGCTTTGAGAGACTAGTCAAGGACCATATCACCTCCACCCTACCTGACACCCTAGACCCACTCCAATTTGCTTACCGCCCAAATAGGTCCACAGACGATGCAATCTCAACCACACTGCACACTGCCCTAACCCACCTGGACAAGAGGAATACCTATGTGAGAATGCTGTTCATCGACTACAGCTCAGCATTTAACACCATAGTACCCTCCAAACTCGTCATCAAGCTCGAGACCCCGCCCTGTGCAACTGGGTACTGGACTTCCTGACGGGCCGCCCCCAGGTGGTGAGGGTAGGTAACAACATCTCCACCCCGCTGATCCTCAACACTGGGGCCCCACAAGGGTGCGTTCTGAGCCCTCTCCTGTACTCCCTGTTCACCCACGACTGCGTGGCCACGCACGCCTCCAACTCAATCATCAAGTTTGCGGACGACACAACAGTGGTAGGCTTGATTACCAACAACGACAAGAAGGCCTACAGGGAGGAGGGGAGGGCCCTCGGAGTGTGGTGTCAGGAAAATAACTTCACACTCAACGTCAACAAAACTAAGGAGATGATTGTGGACTTCAGGAAACAGCAGAGGGAACACCCCCCTATCCACATCGATGGAACAGTAGTGGAGAGGGTAGTAAGTTTTAAGTTCCTCGGCGTACACATCACAGACAAACTGAATTGGTCCACCCACACAGACAGCATCGTGAAGAAGGCGCAGCAGCGCCTCTTCAACCTCAGGAGGCTGAAGAAATTCGGCTTGTCACCAAAAGCACTCACAAACTTCTACAGATGCACAATCGAGAGCATCCTGTCGGGCTGTATCACCGCCTGGCACGGCAACTGCTCCGCCCACAACCGTAAGGCTCTCCAGAGGGTAGTGAGGTCTGCACAACGCATCACCGGGGGCAAGCTACCTGCCCTCCAGGACAACAACCACCCGAGCCACTGCCTGTTCACCCCGCTATCATCCAGAAGGTGAGGTCAGTACAGGTGCATCAAAGCTGGGACCGAGAGACTGGGACCATCAGTCTGTTAAACAGCCACCACTAACATTGAGTGGCTGCTGCCAACACACTGACTCAACTCCAGCCACTTTAATAATTGGAATTGATGTAAAATATATCACTAGCCACTTTAAACAATGCTACTTAATATAATGTTTACATACCCTAAATTATTCATCTCATATGTCTACGTATATACTGTACTCTATATCATCTACTTCATCTTTATGTAATACATGTATCACTAGCCACTTTAAACTATGCCACTTTGTTTATATACTCATCTCATATGTATATACTGTACTCGATACCATCTACTGCATCTTGCCTATGCCGTTCTGTACCATTACTCATTCATATATCTTTATGTACATATTCTTTATCCCTTTACACTTGTGTGTATAAGGTAGTCGTTTTGGAATTGTTAGTTAGATTACTCGTTGGTTATTACTGCATTGTCGGAACTAGAAGCACAAGCATTTCGCTACACTCGCATTAACATCTGCTAACCATGTGTATGTGACAAATCAAATTTGATTCGATTTGATTTGACACTCACTCACTCACTCACTCACTCACTCACTCACTCACACAGGAACCAACACAATGAGAGGCATGTTGTGGTATGAATAGCAATGATCAGTGGTGGTGTGCAGGCAGGCAGGATGAGGCAGAGTTCGAGTACACAGTGGGCGGATGTGCAGTGGGTTTGAATCAATGCCCAGTGGACTACTACTGAGAGACAGGGTGCAACGGAGAGCAGAAGGAGAGGCAGAGAAGGAAATTGGGGAGGGAGAGGGTGGGGTGGAAAGAGAGTGAGGAAGATAGACTGAGGGAGGGAGGGAGATATGTAAACTGCCTGGTGCTCTGCCTGCAGGGTTATTCTATTCTCCATCCTCTAATGACAAAGAAAGGAATAATTACCCCCCCATCGCTCCATCACTCTCATTCCATTCCCCTCATTCCCCTGACTGTCTGCCTGCCGCCTAGCTCACACTCCTCTCCTGACAGATTGGTTGTAATTAGGCCTCTAGTGTTAAATCAATATGGCCACAAGTATGGCCAAACAATGGCGTGTGAATCTGCCAACATACTGTATACCTGGGCAAGATGCACGCTAGTGTAGGAAACACCGTGCAGAGAGGAGGAAGTGGGAAAGATGTAGAGATGGAAGAGAGGGGAAGAGAATGTGATGGGTCTTGACTTTTTCTCTGATTGCTTCACACACTGATCCATCCGGTGCTTTCGATATAATTACAGCCCCCTCTCTTCTTCTCTCGTATGTGTGTGTGGAGAGTGTGAACTAGCCTCATGAGCGGTATGCAACTGTGCATGAGGAGAGGAATAATGTGGAATTGGCTAATTGGATTAAGGACATAACATGCCTGCCAACACATCATCTGCTATGAGAGAGAGGTGTAGCTAGTCTACCCATTACAGCATGGTCTGTCACATGGACCATGACAGATCCTTGATACTACAGTCACCAGCTAATAATGATGAGTTACAGTTTAGGATGCAATGGGACCTGGAGCAATAACCCTCACCTGTATTTAAGCTGGAGACATAGAGGCTAACATGCTGACCAGACCACCCGTGCGCGTGCGTCTGTGCGCGCATGTTGATTTTTGTACAGACGCAATCAGGACACGCAGGTCGAAATATCAAAACAAACTCTGAAGCAATTATATTAATTTGGGGACAGGTCGTAAAGTATTACGTCAATTTAGCTAGCTAGCTTAGTGTTGCTAGCTAATTTGACCTGTGATATAAACATTGGGTTGTTATTTTACCTGAAATGCACACGGTCCTCTACACTGACAATTAATCCACAGATAAACTGTCAACTGAGTTTGTTTCTAGTAATCTCTTCTCCTTCCTGAAGGCTTCTTCTTCTTTGGACTTTATATAACGGTTGGCAACCAACTTTAAGGCGCATTACCACAACCAACTGGAGTGTGGACCTCAGATCATCTTTTAATCACCCACGTGGGCATATGCTCCTAAAATCCAATGAGGAGATAGGAGAGGCAGGACTTGCAAGGGTGGTTGAGGGTAACAAATAGAACCAAGTTGTATTTTAGCGCCTGGCTACGCAGACGCTCGCTGACGCACACGAGCAGTGTGGGTGAACTGAGGTCCACACTCCAGTCAATCAAATTCAATCAAATATATTTATAAAGCACTGCTATACAGAAACCCAGCCTAAAACCCCAAACAGAAAGCAATGCAGATGTAGAAGTTGGTTGTAGTAATGCTGTAAAGTTGGTTGCCAACCATCATGTAAAGTCAAAAGAAGAATAAGACGCCTGAAGGAGGAGAGATTACTTGAAACAAACTCAGTTTACCCTTTTATCTGTGGATTAATTGTCGGAGTAGAGGACCTTGTGCACTTCAGGTAAAATAACAACCCAATGTTTATATCCCAGGTTAAATTAGCTAGCAACAGCAAGCTAGCAACAGCAAGCTAGCTAGCTCAATTGCCATGAATGTTTAATACTTTCGACCTGTCCCCAAATTAATATAGTTGGTTCAGAGTTCATTTTGATATTTCAACCTGATCGCGTCCGGTGTGGACAAAATCAACATGCGCGCGAAGGCAGACGCACGCACGTGTGCAGTCTGGTCAGCATGTAAAAGTCACTTACTGCCAATTGAATGAACAAATATTCAGGAAAGGTCCCTTTAAGCTACATTGCCCTAGGCTGCTGGTCTCGGTCTCCCTCTGGCTCTCTCTCGGTTCCTCCCTCTGTCCTGTCTCTCTCTCTCACTCCTTAGTGAGAGGTGGACTGGAAGAGACATAGCTGAGGGAGAGGAGTGCTTCTCACTTGTCAGACACATTTTTCTACTCGGTTTGTTGGCGATCGATATTTGCAGCCAGCCTGATATCTGTGTTGATCATAGTGAGACCGGGCTCTATTAAAAATGACTAGACAGACCCAGCTAGTGGGGACTGCACCTCTCTGTGTGCCTGGTGTTGTAATGATGGAGAGTTAGCTCTATATCAGATATGCTGGGGGGCTTTGGTACGTTGTCTAAGTATCAGAAATATCAGTCTTTAAAATTGTTCAGTCTTTAAAATTGTTCACCAATCAGAAATGATGCAGAATGGTATCCAAGTTGGATCACATCAATATCTACAAGATACAGTATATCTATATTGTCACGCCCTGACCATAGAGAGCCCTTGTTTCTATATGGTGTAGTGGGTCAGGGTGTGACTAGGGGGTGTTCTAGTTTAATATTTCTATGTTGGCGTTTTGTATGATTCCCAATTAGAGGCAGCTGGTAATCGTTGTCTCTAATTGGAGATCATATTTAAGTAGCTATTTTTCCCACCTGTGTTTGTGGGATATCGTTTTGTGTTTGTGCATGTGCACCACTTAGTCACGTTTCTGTTAGAGGAATTTAATTCCTATATGTTGATTTAACCAATTCAATTGTAACAAAGCAAAACACTTTGTCTGTTTTTAATCATTTGTAAGGTTCTTATTTGCATATAATAGACAAAGATCAGTCTCAAAATGAATCAATTAGCGTTTATTCCCGAGAGCTGTGGTCATAATACCATGTACATTGGTTTATATACCTCACATTTCGTCATAAATGTCTCTCCTCCTCTCAGATACAATGGCAATATAGTTGACAAGCATTGTCTGCCACCTGTTAAACAATCTACTACAAGCCCAAGGTCTTTCCCCTCCCTGGGTAGGGACAGAATGTCCTGGGTAGGGACAGAATGTCCTGGGTAGGGACAGAATGTCCTGGGTGGGGACAGAATGTCCTGGGTGGGGACAGAATGTCCTGGGTGGGGACAGAATGTCCTGGGTGGGGACAGAATGTCCTGGGTAGGGACAGAATGTCCTGGGTAGGGACAGAATGTCCTGGATAGGGACAGAATGTCCTTTAAGGAACACGGTATTACAGCTGGTCTGACGATAGCTCCATTCGTTTCTAACAAGGAACAGAAAGTCCTTGTTCTAATTCTTGACTAAAACTACACACATTATATTCAGTATTATGATTATAATAAGATTCATACATTCATACAGTAACATAGTAGTATTCAGTTTAGTTATAGTTCTAAGTTAAATGTCTACATAATTTAGTCATTATTCATAAAAATCCCATAACAGTTTCGTTGTTTGTTTATTGACTTATTGTTTTTGCTTTAAGTTTCACTTTTGAAATAAATATGTGGAACTCAACATCCGCTGCGCCTTGGTCCCGTTCTCACGACAACCGTGACAGAATATCCCACCAACCAAGGACCAAGCAGCGGACAGGAGACCCTTCCTTGGCAGGAGTCACAGAGGGCGCAAGAAGGACGGCGATGACGCCGGGGACCGCGGCCACAGAGACCCCAATCTTTTTGGGGGGGAGGCACATGGAGCTGGTGGCTGAGCAAGGTGAAGATCCAGAGAACATCTGGGAAGAGATAGAGAGGTGGTCGGTCAACCAAAGGAGAGTACCAGAGCCAGCCTGGGAGTCGATGGAACAGTGTGAGGAGGGATACCGGAGAATGGAGTTGACTAGGAGGTTGACTAGGTATACGGCAACGCAGGCGTTTGGAGGAGCGTGTCATCAGTCTGGTGAAACCTGGGCCGGCTCCACGCATCTGGCCTCCAGTGCACCTCCCCAGTCCGGTACGTCCTGTGTCTCCTCCTCGCACTCTCCCTGAAGTGCGTGTCCCCAGCCCGATACGTCCTGTGCCTGCTTCCTGCGCTCGCCCTGAAGTGCCAGAGACGGTCAGGGAGGCATTGGGGAAGTTAGGAGAGAGAGATGAGAGAGATGCAATTGTGTTCTGCTCAACATCCAACCAGGGGATCTGGTTAGCAGTCTGGTGCAACTTGGGCTGGCTCCACCCTTCTGGTCTCCAGTGCGCCTCCCCAGTCCGGTACGCCTGTATCTCCTCCTCGCACTAGCCCTGAAGTACAGGTCCCCAGCCCGGTACATCCTGTGCCTACTTCTCGCACTCGCCCTGAAGTGAGTGTCACCAGTCCGGTGCCACCTGTGCCGGCTCCTCGCACCAGGCCACCAGTGCGCTTCCCCAGTCCGGAACGTCCTCTGCCTGCTCCCCGCACTCGTCCTGAAGTGCGAGTCACCAGTCCGGTGCCCCCTGTACCGGCTCCATGCACTAGGCCTCCAGTGCCCATTCACAGTCAGGTATGTCCTGTGCCTGCTCCCCGCACTCGCCCTGAAGTGCGTGTCACCAGACCGGTGCCCCCTGTACCGTCTCCATGCACTAGGCCTCCAGTGCGCATTCATAGTCCAGAGCTTCCGGCGACAGTCCCCAGTCCCGAGCTTCCGGCGACGGTCCCCAGTCCAGAGCTTCCGGCGACGGTCCCCGGTCCAGAGCTTCCAGCGACAGTCCCCGGTCCAGAGCTTCCGGCGACGGTCCCCGGTCCAGAGCTTCCGGCGACGGTCCCCGGTCCAGAGCTTCTGGCGACGGTCCACAACCTCCTGCGACGGTCCACGGTCCGGAACCTCCTGCGAAGGGCCACGGTCCGGAACCTCCAGCGAGGGTCAACGGCCGGAGCTTCCAGGCAAGGCGTCCAGTCCAGCTCCAAGGCCGGAGTCTTCCTCTGCGCCGGGGCCCAGTCCAGGCACGGTGTCCAGTCCCGCTCCCTGGCAGGAGCCTCCCTCTGCGCCGGTGCCCAGTCTAGGCACGGTGTCCAGTCCCGCTCCATGGTAAGAGCCTCCCTCTGCGCCGGTGCCCTGTCCAGGCACGGCGTCCAGTCCCGCTCCAAGGCTGGTGCCCTCCTCTGCGCCGGTGCCCAGTCCAAGCACGGCGTTCAGTCCCGCTCCAAGGCCGGAGCCTTCCTCTGCGCTGGTGCTCAGTCCAGGCACGGCGTCCAGTCCCGCTCCAAGGCTGGTGCCCTCCTCTGCGCCGGTGCCCAGTCCAAGCACAGCGTTCAGTCCCGCTCCAAGGCTGGAGCCTTCCTCTGCGCCGGTTCCCGGTTCAGGCACGGCAGCCATTCCAGCTCCAAAGCCGGAGCCTTCCTCTGCGCCGGTTCCCAGTCCAGGCATGGCGTCCAACCCATCTCCATGGCCGGAGTCCTCCTTTGTGCCGATGCCCAGTCCAGGCACGGCGTTCAGCCCGACGCGATGGCAGGATACGGGGTCTTGGAGGGAGCTACAACCTACACCGGAGCCGCCACCGACACTAATCACCCCCCCTACCCTCCCCATTTTTCTATGTTGGTGTTTTGTATGATTCCCAATTAGAGGCAGCTGGTAATCATAGTCTCTAATTGGGGATCATAAGTAGCTATTTTTCCCACCTGTGTTTGTGAGATATTGTTTTGTGTTTGTGCATGTGCACCACTTAGTCACATTTTGTTGTGCGCTTATTGATTTCTTGTTTTTGCTTTAAGTTTCACTTTTGAAATAAATATGTGGAACTCAACATCCGCTGTACCTTGGTCCCATTCTTACGACAACCATGACATACATTTGATATTATTGTAATGCAGAGAAGGGTGGCTGTCATCAAGGTTTGCGTTGCTGTTTTGTATTGTTGGGAGGAAATATCCACCAGCTTTTTGACTTTCCATACATATTATTTCTAATAATGATATGAAATATCCTTTACAATGTAATCTCTCCCCCATCCTTAGGGGTTGAAACTATTCTCTAATTGGTTCCTTCCCGCTTCATTGTAACCTCTGGCCGTCATGCTATACACTCAACAGTGATGCGACCCAGGAGGTGAAAGCACTGCTGAGATGTCTTAGGGAGAGAAAATAGAGTGAATATTTATGTTAACGATTAGTATAGGAAGCATCTCCTTAAGGGACAAATCATTGTCCATTCCTGGCTCATGTATGAATGGAATATTCATTTGGAAGATGGTCTTTTCCGATTTCTCATGTCTTCAAGGCTCCTGCACAAATATCATCATTAAGGACTGTCGTTTTCCTTCGTGACAGGACTGGATAACAGACACACATATTGTAACTACAGAACATGCCTATAAACATTACACACACACACACACACACACACACACACACACACACTTGCAAAGAGGGAAAGGAACGTGGGCAGCAGGTAGCCTAGTGGTTAAGAGTATTGGGCCTGTAACAACTCCCCCTGAGCAGACTTAAGTGAAAGATCTGCCGATGTGCCCTTGAGCAAGGCAGTTAGCCCTAATTGCTCCAGGGTTGCTGTCAATAATGGCTGTGACCCCACTCTCAGGGGGAGTTGGATATGCTAAAAACTAATTTCCTATTCACATGTGTATAATACACACTTGTACATGTCTGAAATAGGACAAAAGGAAGCACCCACCTAATTATTATATCGTTATTACAGGTAGTGTAAATATCATGGAATGCTTAATTCCGACAAAATTTCATTTTTTTCGATGTCCACAACCTACTGTATGTAGTACATAATACTTCAGTCATACATCAGCTCAACCTATTAGCTATACTGTAGTATGTATCATTGAAAGGACAACTTGTGTCCTCTACCACTGTTTGATGATTCAAACAGATCCCCTGTTGTGTAAATGATAGAGTGCACAGTAGCCCCCGCTGTGGCCCCTGCTAGAGTCCCCGCTGTAGCCCCCGCTGTAGCTCCCCACTTTAGCCCCCTACTCCTCACACATGGCCAGCTCCCATTTCTACAGCTGAAAACTCATTTGATCCTGTTGGTGTGCTTGTTTTTCTCTGTGTGTTTGTGTAATAACTGAATGGCTCAATGACTCCACTCTGTTTCCATAAGTATAGTATTGCTGGCCCCAAACACAGCGGCTGTGAAGAGACTACCATGAGTCTATCCAGGAAACTACAGTAAGACTATGCTGTACAGTGTACTGCATATGAACCTGACTGGTGTGTGGTTCTAGGCCAGGCTTTTCACCCAGCAGCCTTCCCAAGCCCCTCCACAGGCTAAAAAGAGTCAAGACGCTATTACCCGGAAAAACAAATACATTAGGCAGTTAGGGGATGTGTTGGGACTGCTCTGCTCCATATTACAATAATAAACTCTAATTAAATGTAACAGCTTCCCTGAACACTAATGACCTGCAGCCGGAACACAACCACAGAGGCAGAGCTAGGAGACGGAACGCTCACTAGTATTCCTTAGTTAGAGCTACAGTATATAGCCCTCACAGAACCACATAGCCTATAGTCACAGAACTACAAAGCCCATAGTCACAGAACTACATAGCCCATAGTCACAGAACTACATAGCCCTTAGTCACAGAACTACATAGCCCTTAGTCACAGAACTACATAGCCCTTAGTCACAGAACTACATAGCCCTTAGTCACAGAACTACATAGCCCTTAGTCACAGAACTACATAGCCCTTAGTCACAGAACTACATAGCCCAGAGTCACAGAACTACATAGCCCAGAGTCACAGAACTGCAGTGAGCTCCAAAAGTATTGGGACAGTGACAAATTGTGGTTGTTGTGGTTCTGTACTCCAGCACTTTGGATTTGAAATAATACAATGACTATGACGTTCTAGTGGAGACAGTCAGCTTTAATGTGGGGTATTTTGGATAATCCTCAATGAATCGTGAATAATGATGAGTGAGAAAGTTACAGACGCACAAATATCATAGTACCCCCAAAATGCTAACCTCCCCTGTTATTGTAATGGTGAGAGGTTAGCATGTCTTGGGGGTATGATATTTGTGCATCTGTAAATTTCTCCCTCATCATTATTCACGATTCATTCAGGATTATCCATAATCATGGTAGCGTTCACATTAATGTACAGGTGTATATTTTATTCTGCACCACACTGGGGGTCTAAGCATTGCATCTCAGTGCTAGAGGCATCACTACAGACCCTGGTTCAATTCCAGGCTGTATCACAACCGGCCATGATTGGGAGTCCCATAGGGCGTTAAATAAAAGTGACTCCAAAATGACACAATACATTATTTACCATGTATTTATATTGGGCACAAAATAATCTGAAACACAACCAAAACAAACAGAAAATGCATCCAACAAATTTGTCGTTACAAGTTGGATGCAGTCATTGCGTTCTTGTAACGGTTGTCGTCGGGAGAAAGAGAGGAGGACCAAAGCGCAGCGTGGTAAGTGTTCACGATGATGTTTAATTAAAACTCAGAACACTAAACAATAAAGGACACCGTGAATTTACAAAAACCGAAACAGTACCGTGTGGCCCAAACACTCACACGGAAACAAACACCCACAAACCAAAAGTGAAACTCAGGCTACCTAAGTATGATTCTCAATCAGGGACAACAATTGACAGCTGCCTCTGATTGAGAACCATACTAGGTAACTCAAAAACCAACATAGAAAAACAAACATAGACTGCCCACCCCAACTCACGCCCTGACCATACTAAAACAAAGACAAAAACAAAGGAACTAAGGTCAGAACGTGACAGTTCTACTACTACTTACTACTTTAATACACATAAGGGAATTTGTTCCAATACTTTGGGTCGCCTAAAATGGGGGACTATGTACAGTACAAGAAGTGCTGTAATTTCACCCGATATGGAGGAAAAAACCCTCCAATGAAAGCTGACCGTCTCCACTTTAACCTCAGCCATTGTATCATTTCAAATCCAAAGTGCTGGAGTACAGAGCCACAACAACCATAAAATGTGTCACTGTCCCAATACTTTGAGCTCAGTGTACATAGCCTATAGTCAAAGAACTACATAGCCTATAGTACCAGAACCCCGTAGGCAACTAGAATAATCTGTAGGCCGATTTTTTTTGTCAGAATGGATGGTCGTGGAGCCAGAACATATTTAATAATTTGTACACTGCAAATTGACCACAACGAAGCCCAAAGAGTGATGGTATTTGAAAATAACATTCATTTCATATCTTGATTTACATTGAGACACGATCAAGTCTTTTTTTTATTTGTGGCAATACTTGGGAACAGATTTCCTAAACCAAACACATTTTTTGCTGAATTCCTGGTGAATTTAGTCTTTTTTTTACCCCCAATATAGCACATAGTCACAGAACTACAGTATATAGCACATAGTCACAGAAATACAGTACATAGCCCATAGTAACAGAACTATTGAGTAGTAGGTGACATCTAGATTATTGAGTAATAGGTGACATCTAGATGGTTATCAATATTAGTTATTTCTTGTGTAGGTTGCTATCCTACTTGAAATAAAATCATGTGAGAGAAAACAATTGCCACGTAGCTCCCGCCGGCGTACTATTGACTTGTAGTGCAGCCCAATCAGCCACGCAAAACGGTCTTGAGTGGCAACAAATCTGCCCAATTAGCTTTCCCATACACCCACTCCTTTCGACACACCCACTCACCCATACTCCGGTTGCCATATTGGATTGCCGATACACATACTTGCACTCTCCTTCCCTGTCTTTCTCTTTTATTTGCCTTCTCTGTGTAATGCCCCATAGTGATTAGCTAATCACTTCAATACCTTCACTTTGCTCTTGGTTGACATGTGTGAACATTGACTCAGGTGGAGAGGGAATGAGGTACTACAGACAGACAGGAAACCGTTGGCCCATCAGCTGTCTGAGGAGATGCCTGACTGGCACGGTGGTAGGCTTTTAAAATAATCCCCAGGCTTTTATATTAAATGTTCTGTATATGAAAAGGTTGCTGAAAGAAAGCTTCTAGTCATTACAGTACAATCGCCCTCTATTATAACGTTTTAGGGAAGACCCAGATGCAGACAGTGTCGAAGTAACAAGACTTTAGGCAGAGGTCAGTAATCCAGATAGGATGCAAAAGGTCCAGAACAGCAGGCAGTCTCAGGGTCAGGGCAGGCAGCGGTCAATAATCCAGATCAGAGTCAAAAGGTACCGAACGGCAGGCAGTCTCAGGGACAGGGCAGGCAGCGGTCAATAATCCAGATCAGAGTCAAAAGGTACCGAACGGCAGGCAGTCTCAGGGTCAGGGCAGGGAGCGGTCAATAATCCAGGGCGGTGTGACAAGGTACAGAGCGGCAGGCAGACTCAGGGCAGGCAGAATGGTAAAAATCGTGAAAACTATAGAAAAAGACAGGAGCAAGGGGAAACCCGCTGGTAGGCTTGACGGACAAAACGAACTGGCAACAGACAAACAGAGAATACAGGTATTAATACACTGGGGATAATGAGGAAGATGGGCGACACCTGGAGGGGGGTGGAGATTAGATAGGTGAAACAGATCAGGGTGTGACACTCTATGATATCCACGATTTCACAACAATAATGAACAGATACTTTGAAGAGTCCTCTCTGTAACAACACAGGTGGGTTGAGAGTATCGAGAGAGTATTGTAGGCCTATAAACATTAGCCGGGCGGGAGACGATGCACTTCAGATCGCGGATTGTCTAAAAAATGTCACACCATTTGGACTAGAGAAGCAAGCTGGGCCTCTCCTGAAAGAGGAAAGGAGTGATCTATCGTTGGGGCTTTGAATGGGAAAGACAATTATTCTGAGAGATAGCAGTGACAACGCCAGCGCCACAAGCGGTGAGCGGGAGTGAAGGGAGTTTTTGATGGGGCAGAGTGAGAGGCCATGGGGGGGCAGCCTCAATTATCAGCTTTTCTTTTCAGACTCAGCTACCTTTCAGTCAGTCAGGCTTAAGACTCCCAATTCGCTGCCAGTAATTACTACATTTACTAGAATATCCCCCCCCCCCCCCCCGACCAAACGCCACAGAGTCAGTGTTTGATTAGCTGGATGCAGGGAAAGGTCAGCACGTGCCACTGGCTTTTCTCCCTGTTCTGATGCGCCACAGCGAGTGTTCTGTGGTTCCGTGTCCCGGGCTGATGGCTGGATGGTAATTGGGTCATGGAGGTGCAGTGAATAGGGAGGTGATCCTGGTAATTGTGTGTGGGATGGATACATGCAGGCAGGGACATTAGCTGCTACAGTAAGTGGTTGCATTGAGCCTGCTCCAATGGGCATGGGGCATAAGTAGGTAGCTTATACAGGATGACGGGCAGTGCCACTGTAGCAAGTGAAGCAGGATACATGGCGGCTGATTGCATTGCCATGATTGCATCTCTTTTCATGGCTTACGTCATAGCTTTTCACTGGCTGATGCAGGGTTTGACACGTGAGTTCATGACACGTGAGTGACATGATTTCCCTGATAACCCACTGAAAACTCCCACTAATAGTAACCATGGAGTTATGAGCCTATCATGTGAATCCTACCCCACATTGGTCAGTAGGAGCAGTCATCAACAGACAGCAATACAAATCTGTCATAGTCAATAACACAATTCAGACACGTTTACTGATGACTCTCCCACAACCCACCTCAGTCTACTCTGTCTACAGTAGGCCTATATACAGATACAGAGACTATTGTGGTGATGTATGCTTGTATTGGCCAGCTCTCTCCTTCACACGCCACTGTGGCAACAATGATTACAGGATACATACTTCATAGCTCAATGGAGAGGCACAGACACTCATGCATGTGCATCAGAGGAGGCTGGTGGGATGATCTATAGGAGGACGGGCTTATTTTAATGGCTGGAATGGACTAAATGGAACGGTATCACGCACATCAAACATATGGGAACCACATCTGACTGTTCCATTTAATCCATTCCAGCCATTACAATGAGCCATTCTCCTATAGCTCCTCCAACCAGCCTCTTCTAGTGTGCACACACACACACACACACACACACGCGCACACATGGACACACACACGCGCACACGGACACGCACACGGACACACACGGACACACACATGGAAACGCAGACACATTCACATTCCAAACTAGGCATATCCATAAAATCTTTATGAGAACCTTTCAGGAGGACGGTCACGTGTGCTAGCAAGGCAGAGGTCCCAAGCTCTCGCCAGGTATGGGCTGAATCGTGAGGAAGTGGTACTTGCAAAGCAAGCATGACGTCCTTTACACACGCATACGCACACATACATGGTCATTCCAAACTAGGCATATCCATAGAACCTTTCCAGTCCTCCCTCGTCTTTTACCCTGCCTCTGATGCCTCTGAGAAATTGCTGATGCAGGCTGTACATACAGTACCTTGCGAAAGTATTCGGCCCCCTTGAAATTTGCGACCTTTTGCCACATTTCAGGCTTCAAACATAAAGATATAAAACTGTATTTTTTTGTGAAGAATCAACAACAAGTGGGACACAATCATGAAGTGGAACGACATTTAGTGGATATTTCAAACTTTTTTAACAAATCAAAAATTGAAAAATTGGGCGTGCAAAATTATTCAGCCCCCTTAAGTTAATACTTTGTAGTGCCACCTTTTGCTGCGATTACAGCTGTAAGTCGCTTGGGGTATGTCTATCAGTTTTGCACATCGAGAGACTGACATTTTTTCCCATTCCTCCTTGCAAAACAGCTCCAGCTCAGTGAGGTTGGATGGAGAGCATTTGTGAACAGCAGTTTTCAGTTCTTTCCACAGATTCTCGATTGGATTCAGGTCTGGACTTTGACTTGGCCATTCTAACACCTGGATATGTTTATTTTTGAACCATTCCATTGTAGATTTTGCTTTATGTTTTGGATCATTGTCTTGTTGGAAGACAAATCTCCGTCCCAGTCTCAGGTCTTTTGCAGACTCCATCAGGTTTTCTTCCAGAATGGTCCTGTATTTGGCTCCATCCATCTTCCCATCAATTTTAACCATCTTCCCTGTCCCTGCTGAAGAAAAGCAGGCCCAAACCATGATGCTGCCACCACCATGTTTGACAGTGGGGATGGTGTGTTCAGGGTGATGAGCTGTGTTGCTTTTACGCCAAACATAACGTTTTGCATTGTTGCCAAAAAGTTCAATTTTGGTTTCATCTGACCAGAGCACCTTCTTCCACATGTTTGGTGTGTCTCCCAGGTGGCTTGTGGCAAACTTTAAACTACATTTTTTATGGATATCTTTAAGAAATGGCTTTCTTCTTGCCACTCTTCCATAAAGGCCAGATTTGTGCAATATACGACTGATTGTTGTCCTATGGACAGAGTCTCCCACCTCAGCTGTAGATCTCTGCAGTTCATCCAGAGTGATCATGGGCCTCTTGGCTGCATCTCTGATCAGTCTTCTCCTTGTATGAGCTGAAAGTTTAGAGGGACGGCCAGGTCTTGGTAGATTTGCAGTGGTCTGATACTCCTTCCATTTCAATATTATCGCTTGCACAGTGCTCCTTGGGATGTTTAAAGCTTGGGAAATCTTTTTGTATCCAAATCCGGCTTTAAACTTCTTCACAACAGTGTCTCGGACCTGCCTGGTGTGTTCCTTGTTCTTCATGATGCTCTCTGAGCTTTTAACGGACCTCTGAGACTCACAGTGCAGGTGCATTTATACGGAGACTTGATTACACACAGGTGGATTGTATTTATCATCATTAGTCATTTAGGTCAACATTGGATCATTCAGAGATCCTCACTGAACTTCTGGAGAGAGTTTGCTGCACTGAAAGTAAAGGGGCTGAATAATTTTGCACCCCCAATTTTTCAGTTTTTGATTTGTTAAAAAAGTTTGAAATATCCAATAAATGTCGTTCCACTTCCTGATTGTGTCCCACTTGTTGTTGATTCTTCACAAAAAAATACAGTTTTATATCTTTATGTTTGAAGCCTGAAATGTGGCAAAAGGTCGCAAAGTTCAAGGGGGCCGAATACTTTCGCAAGGCACTGTATATACATGCATTCAATGTCTTGTCATATATCAGTTGATGCTTTGCGGTCTGCGTGTGACATGACTGCACTTCCTCTGTGGTGACATTTTGCTGCTTGCATTATTGAATGAGTTCAATATGATGTGGTTGCAGGGGTCAATGCATGATGCATGTAAGCATGGTCCCCTTGTGGTCCCTGTGTGGTTTTAAATGCCATGGTTGTTAAATAGGGATAGTTCACTATCCACTCTGTCTTAAAAACTCACCAAGCATGCCATCCTCTCTGAACTTTGGCTATATTTATGCCGTTTGAAACCGTTGCTATGGAAATGAGATCATGCTTAGTTTGGACTGATGTTGATCGTGATTTCGTAGGAAGGCAAGTAGGCCTCCATGGCTGTGATCAAATTAATGACTAGTAGGACTAGCTCCTTGCTATACTGTAGCTCCTAGCTATACTGTAGCTCTGTAGCTCCTTGCTATACTGTAGCTCCTTGCTATACTGTAGCTCATAGCTATACTGTAGCTCTGTAGCTCCTTGCTATACTGTAGCTCCTAGCTATACTGTAGCTCTGTAGCTCCTTGCTATACTGTGGCTCCTTGCTATACTGTAGCTCCTTGCTATACTGTAGCTCCTAGCTATACTGTAGCTCCTTGCTATACTGTAGCTCCTAGCTATACTGTACTGTACCTCCTTGCTGTACTGTAGCTCCTTGCTATACTGTAGCTCTGTAGCTCCTTGCTATACTGTAGCTCCTTGCTATACTGTTAGCTCCTAGCTATACTGTACTGTAGCTCCTTGCTATACTGTAGCTCCTTGCTATACTGTAGCACCTAGCTATACTGTAGCTCTGTAGCTCCTTGCTATACTGTAGCTCCTAGCTATACTGTAGCTCATAGCTATACTGTAGCTCTGTAGCTCCTTGCTATACTGTAGCTCCTTGCTATACTGTAGCTCCTAGCTATACTGTAGCTCTGTAGCTCCTTGCTATATGTAGCTCCTTGCTATACTGTAGCTTCTAGCTATACTGTAGCACCTAGCTATACTGTAGCTCTGTAGCTCCTTGCTATACTGTAGCTCCTAGCTATACTGTAGCTCCTAGTTATACTGTAGCTCTGTAGCTCCTTGCTATTCTGTAGCTCCTAGCTATACTGTAGCTCCTAGCTATACTGTAGCTCCTAGCTATACTGTAGCACTTAGCTATATTGTAGCTCTTAGCTATACTGTAGCTCCTAGATATACTGTAGCTCCTAGATATACTGTAGCTCCTAAATATACTGTATCTCCTAAATATACTGTAGCTCTTAGCTATACTGTAGCTCCTAGATATACTGTAGCTCCTTCCTATACTGTAGCTCCTTCCTATACTGTAACTCCTAGATATACTGTAGCTCCTAGATATACTGTAGCACGTAGCTCTTAGCTTTACTGTAGCTCCTAGATATACTGTAGCACTTAGCTATATTGTAGCTCTTAGCTATACTGTAGCTCCTAGATGTACTGTAGTGCCTAGATATACTGTAGCTTTTAGCTATACTGTAGCTCTTAGCTATATTGTAGCTCCTAGATATACTGTAGCTCTTAGCTATACTGTAGCCCCTAGATGTACTGTAGCTCCTAGCTATACTGTAGCTCTTAGCTATAGTGTAGCTCCTTGCTATACTGTAGCTCCTAGCTATACTGTAGCACCTAGCTATACTGTAGCTCCTTCCTATACTGTAGCGCCTAGATATACTGTAGCTCCTAGATATACTGTAGCTCTTAGCGATACTGTAGCTCCTTCCTATACTGTAGCTCCTAGATATACTGTAGCTCCTTAAAATACTGTAGCTCCTAAATATACTGTAGCTCCTAGCTATACTGTAGCTCTTAGCTATACTGTAGCTCCTAGTTATACTGTAGCTCCTAGATATACTGTAGCTCCTTCCTATAATGTAGCTCCTTCCTATAATGTAGCTCCTTCCTATAGTGTAGCTCCTAGATATACTGTGGCTCCTAGATATACTGTGGCACGTAGCTCTTAGCTCTACTGTAGCTCTTAGCTATACTGTAGCTCCTAGTTATACTGTAGCTCCTAGATATATTGCAGCTCCTAGATATACTGTAGCTCTTAGCTTTACTGTAGCTCCTAGATATGCTGTAGCACTTAGCTATATTGTAGCTCTTAGCTATACTGTAGCTCCTAGATATACTGTAGCTCCTAGATATACTGTAGCTCTTAGCTATATTGTAGCTCCTAGATATACTGTAGCTCTTAGCTATATTGTAGCTCCTAGCTATACTGTAACTCTTAGCTATACTGTAGCTCTTAGCTATAGTGTAGCTCCTAGCTATACTGTAGCACCTAGCGATACTGTAGCTCCTTCCTATACTGTGCGCCTAGATATACTGTAGCTCCTAGCTATACTGTAGCTCTTAGCTATAGTGTAGCTCCTTGCTATACTGTAGCTCCTAGATATACTGTAGCACCTAGCTATACTGTAGCTCCTTCCTATAATGTAGCGCCTAGATATACTGTAGCTCCTAGATATACTGTAGCTCTTAGCGATACTGTAGCTCCTTCCTATACTGTAGCTCCTAGATATACTGTAGCTCCTAAATATACTGTAGCTCCTAAATATACTGTAGCTCCTAAATATACTGTAGCTCTTAGCTATACTGTAGCTCCTAGTTATACTGTAGCTCCTAGATATACTGTAGCTCCTTCCTATAATGTAGCTCCTTCCTATACTGTAGCTCCTAGATATACTGTGGCTCCTAGATATACTGTGGCACATAGCTCTTAGCTCTACTGTAGCTCTTAGCTATACTGTAGCTCCTAGTTATACTGTAGCTCCTAGATATATTGCAGCTCCTAGATATACTGTAGCTCCTAAATATACTGTAGCTCCTAAATATACTGTAGCTCCTAGCTATACTGTAGCTCCTAAATATACTGTAGCTCTTAGCTATACTGTAGCTCCTAGTTATACTGTAGCTCCTAGATATATTGCAGCTCCTAGATATACTGTAGCTCTTAGCTTTACTGTAGCTCCTAGATATGCTGTAGCACTTAGCTATATTGTAGCTCTTAGCTATACTGTAGCTCCTAGATATACTGTAGTGCCTAGATATACTGTAGCTCTTAGCTATACTGTAGCTCCTAGATATACTGTAGTGCCTAGATATACTGTAGCTCTTAGCTATACTGTAGCTCTTAGCTATATTGTAGCTCCTAGATATACTGTAGCTCTTAGCTATATTGTAGCTCCTAGCTATACTGTAACTCTTAGCTATACTGTAGCTCTTAGCTATAGTGTAGCTCGCCTAGCTCCTAGATATACTGTAGCTCCTAGCTGGGGTAATGAGTCTTGGGATGTGGCCAAATGGCCACATTTGCATTACTTTTGATCAGGGCCCATAGGGAATAGGATTCCATTTTGGACAAAGCATTGGTCTCTAGTACTGTTGCTTGGATTGAGTTTGTTTCAACAGAAGAAGTGTGAGGTGATATTCAAGCTATGACTGACAGAGTGGAGCTGGACAGAAGCTGTGTTTATGGTGCATGTGTAACTAGTCAATATGTGTGATTGATGCAGTTGTCGGCAGTCTAAACCGCAGCGAGGCAGTAGTGAGTGTTGTTGTCTCAGAAAGTTTATAGCTCGGGGCTCAGCAGTGCTTTGCTGCCCTCCATGGGCGATACACAGAGACCGCCATTTCTGTTGTTGGTGGGCATTCTCACAGTAGGAACTGATTAAAAATGCCCTTTATAGAAAATCGCCATGGGCAACGACTACAATGTAATTTTCCATTAGATGTGTATCACCCTATTTAGTCTTGTTGCGTGTGGGAAGACATCAAAAGACATGAGTTGGCTGTCGTGGTATGTACATTAAGTATGTATGCAGACATGTATTGGAGGATGTAGATGTGAGAGAATATGGCTAATATCATTAATGAGAGTTTTAGAGCTCTGGACAGAAATAGAAGGAATGAGAGGCCTACAGGACACAAGCCGAATACAGGGATGTGATGCCATTTCACCATTGCCACAGGGCAGAGAGAGACAGGGAGGGAGAGAGGGAGGGAGCGAGAGGGGAGATTGCCTGATGACTCAAATATAATTATTCCTCTGCTCTGTGTTTGCTACATACTGTACTCCAGTCTGAGACTGCCATGGTTGAAGCCGTTTGTGCTGACGTCAAAATCAGGGGTGTTGTACAAACCAAAGTCCTCAGCGATTGGATCATCTCTTACCAGAGTATCAAAGCCAAAGACACATTTTCCAAACGTCGCTTTACCCATGTGTGTTCTGGCTCTGACTCAATCCACCGGTTTATGGGACCAATCAGAACGGTTAAAATGTGTTTGCGTTCTAGAAATTGTCAGTGGTGGTGGCGTTTGGCCTAGCAAGAAGTTTGGGTAGCCAGGCAAGGGGGGGAGGGAACAAGAGAGAGAAGGAGAGAGCGAAAGGTCAGTAGAGAAAGATAAAATCTGGGAAAAATATAGAGAAAGAAAGAAGAGAGATCGAGAGAAGGAGAGTACAAGAAATGGAGGAGAGTAGAGAAATGGAGAGAACGGGAGGAGAGGAGAGAAATGGAGAGAAAGGGAGAAGGGAGAGTAGAGAAATGGAGAGAAAGGTAAAAGGAGGTAAAATGTCAGATTGGCTTTACGTTACATTTAGAATACTTTTTTATCCAGAGCCACTGACAGTTAGTGCATTCATGTTAAGATACATTCATGTTAAGATACATTCATGTTAAGATAGCTTGATGGGACAACCAAGCACAGTCATAGTACATTTGTACTCAATCAAGTAGCTATCAGTAGAGATGGGTGGGATGGGCTGTCGGGTGCAAGTGTTATTTTACAAAAGGCACTGGGGGGATTATTTTAAGATGCCCTTTGAAGAGGTAGGGTTTCAAATGTTTTATGTTTTTGGGAGATGGGCAGGGACTCTCAGGAGGAAGCTGGTTCCACCATTGGGGTGCCAGGACAGAGAAGAGCTTGAACTGGGCAGCCCAGCCAACAGCGAGTTGCAGTAGTCCAGACGGGAGACAATATTTGCTTAAAGCTTGTCGGATCATAAAAGTGCCAACTTTAGTCTAACAGTGGGTTTACTGAAATGCATAGATTCTCCTCTAGTAGATATGGCAGATGTTATTGTGTTCCCAGTAAATCTTGCTTTCTCCAATACTGTCTCTAGTTCATCTTGCGTATCTGTTTTACAAACTAGAGATCAGTAGAGATTTGATAGATCAGTTCTGTAGAAACATGTACTAGTATCACAAGGTGAGATACTGTATGGTTGTCAGTGGTGATACATCCGTCACTTTATTTACATCATCTCTTTAAACCTCTGCTGCCATCCGGTGGCCATTGACGCTAACACATGTATGATGTGTTGCTTAAACATGCTGTATTACACACAATACATAACCCCAAAAATAGTGAGCCAACATGCTTTCAGCACTTTTATTTCCATTATTGATCAAAACTAATTTTATCATGCTCTCTCCTCTCTCTCTGCAGCCAGTGGAGGCTCCTCAGAGGAGGAAGGGGAGGACCATCCTCCTCAGAGAATTTCAGAAAAATGTAAAGTGAAACATTACAAAAGTTTAACTTTTTTGATAAAAATATATTAAAATATATTCACCAAATAATTTATTAAAACAAACTGTTTAGTAATGAAGGTCTACAGTAGCCTCAGCAGGGCTTTGTAGGGTAGCACCATGGTGTAGCCGGAGGACGGCTAGCTTCTGTCCTCCTCCGGGTACATTGACTTCAATAGGAAACCTAGGATGCTCATGGTTCTCATCCCTTTCCATAGACTTACACAGTAATTATGATAACTTCCGGAGGACATCCTTCAACGTATCAGAACTCTTGCAGCATGAACTGATATGTTGTCCACCCAATCAAAGGATCAGAGAATTAATCTAGTACTGAAAGCATAAGCTACAGGTAGGTAGCAGTGCAGTCCATAACATTCACCCAAAGAGAGAGAAAGACAATAGTTGAACAGTTTAACAAATTCATTTATTCTAAAATTAAGGAGAAGCAAAAGAGAGAGACTTATTTTTTAGTATATATTTTTTACTTTCACTTTCACTGACTTAGCTAGCGAATGCTAGTTTAGCCTACTCAAACACCCGGGTCAAACAAGGGGATGCTATGTTAGCTAGCTGGCTATGGCTTTCCAACAATGGAACTCTTCTAAGAGTTGCCACCAGGACCCCCAAGTTTAACTGCTAAACTGCTTGCTGTACACTGTACTGTATGATTGTAGCGGGTTTACTAACGAGTTAGTTCCAGTAGCTATGTTGACTATGACATTAATATGGTGACAATGATGTAGGCTATGTGTAGCGGATATGGTAGGAACGTTTGGCTTGTAAAGGTTTTTTTCGCCTGTTCACAGACAACTGTTGTATTGTGCACTGAAGTCCACAAGCGAAGGGAAAAGGTGAGAGGAGAGAAGGAATTATACTGAACAAAAATATAAATGCAACATGTAAAGTGTTGGTCCCATGTTTCATGAGCTGAAATAAAAGATCCCCAAAATTTTAGACAAGCACAAAAAGCTTATTTCTCTCAAATGTTATGCGCAAACTTGTTTACATCCCTGTTAGTGAGCTTTTCTCCTTTGCCAAGATAATCCAAAGCCACTCTCAAATGTGTAGTTTTGCCAAACAACACAATACCATCGATTTCTTAAGTTTTGAGGGTGAGTGTAATTGGCCTGCTGACTGCAGGAATGTCCACCAGAGCTGTTGCCAGATAATTGAAGGTTCATTTCTCTACCACAAGCCGCCTGCAACATTGTTTTATGGAATTTGGCAGTACGTACAACTGGCCTCACAACCTTAGACCACATGTAACCAGTCCAGCCCAGGACCTCCACATCCGGCTTCTTCACCTGTGGGATTGTCTGAGATCAGTCACCCGGACAGCTGATGAAACTGTGCATTTCCACAACCAAAGAATTTCTGCACAAACTGTCAGAAACTGTATGCTCGTCATCCTCACCAGGGTGTTGACCTGACTGGAGTTCAGCGTTGTAACCGACTTCCGTGGGCAAATGCTCACCTTCAATGGCAGCTGGCATGCTGGAAAAGTGTGCTCTACACAGATTAATCCTGGGTTTCAACTATACCGCCAGAAGGCAGACAGCGTGTGGGCGAGTGGTTTGCTGATGTCAACGTTGTGAACAGAGTGCCCCATGGTGGTGTTGGGGTTACGGTGTGGGCAGGCATAAGCTACGGACAACGGACACAATTGCATTTTATTGATTTGAATGCACAGATATACCTTGACGAGATCCTGAGGCCCATTGTCGTGCCATTCATTTGCCGCCATTTCAGCAGGATTATGCACGGCCCCATGTTGGAAGGAGCTGTACACAATTCCTGGAAGATGAAACATGCCCCAGTTTTTCCATGGCCTGCATACTCACGAGACATGTCACCCATTGAGCATGTTTGGGAATGCTGTGGATCGACGTGTTCCATTTCCCGCCAATATCCAGCAAGAAGAAGAAATGGCAGCAGTTTTACGGGCGCCTAACCAATTGTGCTATTATGTGGGGTGTTTTCGCGTTATTTGTAACTTATTTTGTACATATTGTTTCTGCAACCGTATCTTACGGCAGAAAAGAGCTGCTGGATATCAGGACAGCTGTCATGGCCCTTTTTGGAATGAGGATCGGACCAAAGCGCAGCGTGGTAAGTGTTCATGATATTTTACTACTCAAAAAACACTCGAACAAAATAACAAAGTGAAAGGGGGAAAAAAACTTCTGTCAGGTGCTGACACTAAACAGAAACTAACTACACACAAAACACAGGTGGGAAAAATGCTGCCTAAGTATGATTCCCAATCAGAGACAACGATAGACAGCTGCCTCTGATTGGGAACAACACTCGGCCAAAAACAAAGAAATAGAAAACAAAGAAATAAAGAACCTAGAATGCCCACCCTAGTCACACCCTGGCCTAACCAAAATAGAGAATAAAAGCCTCTCTATGACCAGGGCGTGACAACAGAGATCACTCACCTCGGATTAGAAGAAGATTTTTTTCAACAACAAGCAAGAATCACATGATATTCTCCAAACCAAAGAGTTATTCACAAGAGGAAGCGACGCAGGTACAGAGGACGAAGAGCCAGATGCCTCTTCAGGACCCGCAGAAGACGAGTAGGAAAGCTGCCGTTACCGTCAATATTACTCGCCAACATACAATCATTGGACAATAAATTAGACAAGGTACGATCATGAATATCCTACCAACAAGACATTAAAAACTGTAATATCCTATGTTTCACGGAATCGTGGCTGAATGACGACATGGATATTCAGCTAGCGGGATATACGCTGCACCGGCAGGATAGAACAGCACACTCCGGTAAAACGAGGGTTGGGCGGTCTGTGCATATTTGTAAACAACAGCTGGTGCACGAAATCTAAGGAAGTTTCTAGATTTTGCTCGCCTGAAGTAGAGGATATTGTGATAAATTGCAGGACACACTACTCGCCTCCACAAACAGATGCTGGCACGAAGACCGCACTCAGTCAGCTGTGTAAGGAAATAAGCAAACAGGAACCCACTCACCCAGTGGCGGCGCTCCTAGTGGCCGGAGACTTTAATGCAGGGAAACTTAAATCAGTTCTACCAAATCTCTATCAACATGTTAAATGTGCAACCAAAGGGAAAACAATTCTAGATCACCTATACTTCACACACAAAGTCGCGTACAAAGCTCTCCCTCCCCTCCATTTGGTAAATCTGACCACAACTCTATCCTCCTGATTCCTGCTTACAAGCAAAAATTTAATCAGGAAGCACCAGTGACTCGGTCTATAAAAAAAGTGGTCAGATGAAGCAGATGCTAAACTACAGGACTGTTTTGCTATCACAGACTGGAACATGTTCCGGGACTCTTCAGATGACATTGAGGAATACACCACATCAGTCACTGGCTTTATCAATAAGTACATCGAGGACGTTGCCCTCACAGTGACTGTACGTACATACCCCAACCAGAAGCCATGGATTACAGGCAACATTCGCACTGAGCTAAAGGGTAGAGCTGCCGCTTTCACGGTGCGGGACTCTAACCCGGAAACTTACAACAAATCCCGCTATGCCCTGCGACGAACCAGCAAACAGGCAAAGCGTCAATACAGGGCTAAGATTGAATCATACTACACCTGCTCCGACGCTCTTCGGATGTGGCAGGGCTTGCAAACTATTACAGACTACAAAGGGAAGCACAGCCATGAGCTGCCCAGTGACACGAGCCTACCAGACGAGCTAAATCACTTCTATGCTCGCTTCGAGGAAAGCAACACTGAGGCATGCATGAGAGCATCAGCTGTTCCGGACGACTGTGTAATCACGCTCTCCGTAGCCGACATGAGTAAGACCTTTAAACAGGTCAACGTACACAAGGCTGCGGGGCCTTTTAACAGGACGGGTGCTCCAGGCATGTGCTGACCAACTGGCAGGTGTCTTCACTGACATTTTCAACATGTCCCTGATTGAGTCTGCAATACCAACATGTTTCAAGCAGACCACCATAGTCCCTGAGCCCAAGAACATAAAGGAAACCTGCCTAAATGACTACAGACCCGTAGCACTCATGTCCGTAGCCATGAAGTGCTTTGAAATGCTGGTAATGGCTCACATCAACACCATTATCCCAGAAACCCTAGACCCAATCCAATTTGCATACAGCCCAAACAGATCCACAGATGATGCAATCTCTATTGCACTCCACACTGCCCTTTCCCACCTGGACAAAAGGAACAGCTACAGTGCCTTGCGAAAGTATTCGGCCCCCTTGAACTTTGTGACCTTTTGCCACATTTCAGTCTTCAAACATAAAGATATGAAACTGTATTTTTTTGTGAAGAATCAACAACAAGTGGGACACAATCATGAAGTGGAACGACATTTATTGGATACTTCAAACTTTAACAAATCAAAAACTGAAGAATTGGGCGTGCAAAATTATTCAGCCCCTTTACTTTCAGTGCAGCAAACTCTCTCCAGAAGTTCAGTGAGGATCTCTGAATGATCCAATGTTGACCTAAATGACTAATGATGATAAATACAATCCACCTGTGTGTAATCAAGTCTCCGTATAAATGCACCTGCACTGTGATAGTCTCAGAGGTCCGTTAAAAGCGCAGAGAGCATCATGAAGAACAAGAAACACACCAGGCAGGTCCGAGACACTGTTGTGAAGAAGTTTAAAGCTGGATGTGGATACAAAATTTTTTCCCAAGCTTTAAACATCCCAAGGAGCACTGTGCAAGCGATAATATTGAAATGGAAGGAGTATCAGACCACTGCAAATCTACCAAGACCTGGCCGTCCCTCTAAACTTTCAGCTCATACAAGGAGAAGACTGATCAGAGATGCAGCCAAGAGGCCCATGATCACTCTGGATGAACTGCAGAGATCTACAGCTGAGGTGGGAGACTCTGTCCATAGGACAACAATCAGTCGTATATTGCACAAATCTGGCCTTTATGGAAGAGTGGCAAGAAGAAAGCCATTTCTTAAAGATATCCATAAAAAGTGTCGGTTAAAGTTTGCCACAAGACACCTGGGAGACACACCAAACATGTGGAAGAAGGTGCTCTGGTCAGATGAAACCAAAATTGAACTTTTTGGCAACAATGCAAAACGTTATGTTTGGCGTAAAAGCAACACAGCTCATCACCCTGAACACACCATCTCCACTGTCAAACATGGTGGTGGCAGCATCATGGTTTGGGCCTGCTTTTCTTCAGCAGGGACAGGGAAGATGGTTAAAATTGATGGGAAGATGGATGGAGCCAAATACAGGACCATTCTGGAAGAAAACCTGATGGAGTCTGCAAAAGACCTGAGACTGGGACGGAGATTTGTCTTCCAACAAGACAATGATCCAAAACATAAAGCAAAATCTACAATGGAATGGTTCAAAAATAAACATATCCAGGTGTTAGAATGGCCAAGTCAAAGTCCAGACCTGAATCCAATCGAGAATCTGTGGAAAGAACTGAAAACTGCGGTCCACAAATGCTCTCCATCCAACCTCACTGAGCTCGAGCTGTTTTGCAAGGAGGAATGGGAAAAAATTTCAGTCTCTCGATGTGCAAAACTGATAGAGACATAACCCAAGCGACTTACAGCTGTAATCGCAGCAAAAGGTGGCGCTACAAAGTAATAACTTAAGGGGGCTGAATAATTTTGCACGCCCAATTTTTCAGTTTTTGATTTGTTAAAAAAGTTTGAAATATCCAATAAATGTCGTTCCACTTCATGATTGTGTCCCACTTGTTGTTGATTATTCACAAAAAAATACAGTTTTATATATTTATGTTTGAAGCCTGAAATGTGGCAAAAGGTCGCAAAGTTCAAGGGGGCCGAATACTTTCGCAAGGCACTGTATGTGAGAATGCTATTCATTGACTACAGCTCAGCGTTCAACACCATAGTACCCTCAAAGCTCATCACTAAGCTAAGGAACCTGGGACTAAACACCTCCCTCTGTAACTGGATCCTGGACATCCTGACGGGCCGCCCCCAGGTGGTGAGGGTAGGTGGTGGTGAGGTGGTGAGGGTAGGACCGAGCACGCTCCCATTCTCATCGACGGGGCTGTAGTTGGACAGGTTGAGAGCTTCAAGTTCCTTGGTGTCCCCATCAACAACATACTAGAATGGTCCAAACACACCAAGACAGTCGTGAAGAGGGCACGACAAAGCCTATTCCCCCTCAGGACACTAAAAAGATTTGGCATGGGTCCTGAGATCCTGAAAAGATTCTACAGCTGCAACATCGAGAGCATCCTGACCGGTTGCATCACTGCCTGGTACGGCAATTGCTCTGTCTCCGACCGCAAGGCACTTCAGAGGGTAGTGCGTACGGCCCAGTACATCACTGGGGCTAAGCTGCCTGCCATCCAGGACCTCTACACCAGGCGGTGTCAGAGGAAGGCCCTAAAAATTGTCAAAGACCCCAGCCACGCCAGTCATAGACTGTTCTCTCTACTACCGCATGGCAAGCGGTTCCGGAATGCCAAGTCTAAGACAAAAAGGCTTCTCAACAGATTTTACCCCCAGGCCATAAGAATCCTGAACAGGTAACCAAACGGCATGAGGGACAAGGTGGTCACACCAGATACTGACTGGTTTTCTGATCCACGCCCCTACCTTTTTTTTTTAAAGGTATCTGTGACCAACAGATGCATATCTGTATTCTCAGTCATGTGAAATCCATAGATTAGGGCCTAATGAATTTATTTAAATTGACTGATTTCAATGTATGAACTGTAACTCAGTAAAATCTTTGATATTGTTGCATGTTGCATTTTATATTTTTGTTCAGAGTATATATAGGCTACATCGAGCTAAGGGATCATGCGGTTTATATGTGGCTGTTAATTCTGTGTTTGCATGTGATCAGGGGTGTATTCATTCTGCCGATTCTGTTGAAAAGCCTTTCTTAAACAGAAACAAAACGGAAAGAAACGGGGATAAACATACCTGAATATGTCCAATAGAAACTCTCGTCTGCAACTGTTGGACTCATTTTTACAACCTAGATCAGCTAGATGCAGGCAAGAGTGTGCATGGCGGTGTTGAATGTGTCACTGTCTGTCACCTTCATTACTCTGATTTCTCTGGACCTGTGCGCCTACATGTAGTAGCCTAAGCCTCTCCATGTTACATTGAGCAGGGTGAAGTATGAATGACAGTTATCCAATATGCTGTAATAGAAATAAGGCCACGCTCATAAAAACATTGAAATAAAGTCCTCCCTCATCATAAATGGCATCTACCGCCACTGTCTGCACATGGTGAGCAATATTTTTGTAACATCAAAGCACAATATCGAATCACATGCATATCGTGTCGGCACCTAAGTAATAATCATTTAATGGGTGCTTAGTCTTGTTCCACACATGTTCAAGTGTGTATTAGTGTGTATGAAATGGAAATGTGATTATTGCATTTCCCGCTCTCCCTGAGATAGTGGGTTCATAGCCATTATCAACGGCAACATTGGAAAGGTAAGGATTGAGTGCCTTTCTCAAGGGCACATCAACAGATGTTTTACCTCGTCGGCTCAGGGATTTGAACTAGCGACCGTTGGGTTACAGGCCCAACACTCTAACATCTAGGCTACCTGCCAACGTATCAGGACAATATCGTTTTGTGAGGTCCCTGGCAATTCAGAGTCCACTCGTACTCAGGTTCAACTAGACTAGGGGTATTTCTGTCTGCTTTGCTGTGATCTTTTACTCTTTCATATCCAGGGTAAGGCAAGGATCCTGCAGGGATGTGCGTGTTTGTGTGTGTGTGTGTGATCTGTGAATAGTCTATCTACATGTATGAATGCATCATACGACAGCCTAGAAGGGAAAGCATAGAAAATACAGAACCATTACAACAGATGATTGTAAAGAGAGGATGTATGACTAAATTATTCCTTGACATGCCATCATGATACTAAACTGTGACAATCGTGTGTCACCACCATCGGGTAAACGCCGGCGAGGCAGTAATTGCCAAAGGCTGATTGGCCTCAAGCGAATTAATGTGAGCTGAACAGCTGTAATGCTCCTACTGACCACTTGAGGGAAGCCTTGTCACTGCAATAGGCTGGAGAGGCAGAGTGGAAGAGAGAGAGAGCCAGCAGGTGAGCTGAGGAGGCCTGACATGTCTTGGATAGAGCTCAGCAAGCTGTCTCCTCTCATAACATGTCAACCCATGGCCCTACACAGAAAGCCCCATATCACTCACCATCTCCCCAGCCCCTGCCCAGTGTCGGTATCTGGGTAGGAGAGGCTTGTCTGACAATATCAATCAGTCACCATACACAAAGAGGAGAGGGGATGACATGGGCATACTGTCACACCCAGGCAGTCTGTCATCATTATGAGTGGCTGCTGTTTTAGAGGGTCATTTGATGCTGACGCAATATCCCTACAGGGTAAATTGACACCATCTTCTATGGGCAGAGTAAGCAGAAGGTCTGAAACATGACACTATTGCCTGGTTCAAGAAACACTTTCACAAGAACAAGAGACAGTAATGATGATAACAACCACCACCTGATGACGACGATGATAATCAACTGCTTTGCACATACTCACTCCACCACCCCCACTCTGTAGCATCCACCTGGGTGATGCACGACATGGCAGCCATTTTGCTCCATGAAAAGCCTATTAATTCCCACTTCATTTCACAGTCAGATCCATTAGGCTTCCAATTTTCTCCACTTCTATAATTACCTTCCTATTATTGATTTAACTTTCTATTTCATCAACTCGTTTAGATAGGTCCACACTGAAAGCTCCTCGCATGGCCAGTACTTTGAGAGAGGGGGTTCATTCAGCTTGAGTTAAAAGATAGCTGTGTGTGTGTGTGTGTGTGTGTGTGTGGTGGCGAGCGGGGCTGTAGCGGTTGAGTGTGCATATTACAGGGTGATTAAGGAGGAGTCAGGAAGCAGGGTAACTGATGGGCTTTCAGGAGAAGAGGAGAGGAGAGGAGGAGAAGAGGAGCTGTGGGCTGGAACACCTCGTTCCTCTTCCTCATTAATACCCATCCCACACAGCCTGCCTACTCACTACTCCTCTTCCTCATTATACCCTCACCATGCAGCCTGCTCCTTCTCCTCCTCTCCCTCTTCTTACTCTCCCTCATATTCCTCATTAAGACCCACCCTGATTGCATCTTCCTCCTCCTCCTCCTCCAGTCCATCTGAGTAGAGAGGGGGTGTGTATGAGGTGATTTTTCTGAACAGGCTGCAGGCTAGCTGTGAGTTGGACAGAGTAGTGGAACCCAACACAGTCATGGTGTTGAACACTGAATGTCCTGTCCTGTCTTGTCTGCACTCATCTACATACCCTTGCAGCCTCCCTCACAGTCTCATCGTCTCTCTCTGTGACTGTGTGCTTTTCAATGAACACACTAAAGAGTCAGGAGAGAACTGCGACAGAAGGCGTGAAAGAGAGGGAGAGACTGAAAATAAAGGAGGGACGTAAGCATGTAAAGAAAGGCTAAGGGAAGTAAGGGAGGAGACGCTGACAGCCAGGGATTAGAGAGGGAGGCAGCCAGGGAGGGGACGAGAGAGAGGGAGAGAGAGGGAGGCAGCCAGGGAGGAGAGAGAGAGAGAGGGAGGCAGCCAGGGAGGAGAGAGAGAGAGGGAGGCAGCCAGGGAGGAGAGAGAGAGAGGGAGGCAGCCAGGGAGGGGATGAGAGAGGGAGGCAGCCAATGCGCAGCTCTGCATCTTGAGAGAGAGCGAGTGAGGGAGAGAGAGGCTCTGGCAGGCAGTTGCTCTCAAACGGATAGACCCAGTGTGATGCTGCTGCTGGATGTGAGCTCCTGTCTTCCTCTGCCCCGCTCTCTGGTTCTAGCTCTAGCTGACTGATTGACTAAGCCTGGGTCTGTGGTTTTCAGAGCTGCTCTAGTTTTTTCCCTGGGCTGAGCAGAGAGCCACCGTGCTGGGGCTGTGTCTCTGGCTAACTGCCTGTCCTCCTGGTTCTCTGCTCCTGCCTGGCTGACTAACTGGTCCCGGTGCAGGCAGAGTGGGGTGGAAGTGTGCAGGGCAGAGGGGCGGTAGGGGCTGAGGAGCGAGGAGCGGTGTGGAGGTGGGGGGACAGGCGAAATGAGCGTGCCGCTGCTGAAGATCGGGGCGGTGCTCAGCACCATGGCCATGGTGACCAACTGGATGTCCCAGACACTGCCCTCTCTGGTGGGACTCAACGGGACCACCGTCTCCCGAGGGGGCACCTCCGAGAGGATCGTCAGCGTGCGTACAGTAGACGGCTCTTTTCCCATCCTTTCTACCTGTCTGCTGGGTGGATGAGTTGGAGACCGGGAGAGGGGTCTCAGAGCGGTAGGGTGGTTGAAGTAGGGTTGGTGGGGGTGGAGACCGGGTGAGGGGTCTCAGAGCGATAGGGTGGTTGAAGTGGGGTTGGGGGGTGGGTATCGGAGAGGGTCTGTCTGCTGGGTGGATGAGTTGGAGACCGGGAGAAGGGTCTCAGAGCAGTAGGGTGGTTGAAGTGGGGTTGGTGGGGGTGGAGACCGGGAGAGGGGTCTCAGAGCGATAGTGGGGTTGGGGGGTGGGTATCGGAGAGGGTCTGTCTCACGGGGGCGGCGCTAAGAGAAATGGTAGAGGATGAAAGCGGTGCATGTGAGAGCGATGCTGCTGGGAGTCAGACGAAGTGGGAATGATGTTCAGGGTCTTGTGTGAGTGATGCTCCCAGGGAACTGATCCAGAATGATTTTGCTGTGTTGATTGCTGGGAGGAGATGGAGAATCAGGGGAGAACTGCCCTGCTGGTAAATCCTCTGTGTGCTGTGGGTGATCAGAGCTGGGATACTGCTGCTGTAGTGAGGGATGAGGATGTTGACTGATATGTCAGAGAGCTGGATGGTGTAACTGATGATATGCCAACTCTGAGGTGATGATGAAGATGATGATGATGAGGGGAGATTTGGGCTCCAGCTCCTACACACCCTATTCCAGTTGGATGCGTATCTCGTTCCCCCATCTCTCTTTCCTTCGTCCCCGGTGTCAAAATCCACCGACTCTGTAAAGGTGTATGCGTTCAGAATCCAAGCCAGGGACCTTCATTTTGTTATCTCCTTGAAAGGTACATTATGTTGGGTCTCATGTGAGGAGCGTGTTAAAAGATTGAGATGTGAAGGTTTGTGTAGCTTGTTGTGGATGTACACCTGTGTACACTGTGATGCATGTGTGGTGTGACTGTGCATATGGGTGCTCCATATGGATGAGATGAGAGGTGTTGAGAAGTGTCAAGCAGAGGAATGAATCTGTCATGTTCAGGATCATTAGTAGCGAGTGATAGCCTTTGGTTCTTTCCTGAGTTTATTTTCATGGCATCTGCTCCCTTATTAAACGCCCAGCCCTGATGAAATGTGTGTCCAGCACTGTCCATCTGTGTGTGTCCAACTCTGTCCGTGTGTGTGTGTCCAGCTCTGTCCGTGTGTGTGTGTGTCCAGCACTGTCCATCTGTGTGTGTCCAGCTCTGTCCGTGTGTGTGTGTCCAGCTCTGTCCGTGTGTGTGTGTCCAGCTCTGTCCGTGTGTGTGTGTCCAGCTCTGTCCGTGTGTGTGTGTCCAGCTCTGTCCGTGTGTGTGTGTCCAGCACTGTCCATCTGTGTGTGTCCAGCACTGTCCATCTGTGTGTGTCCAGCACTGTCCATCTGTGTGTCCAGCTCTGTCCGTGTGTGTGTGTCCAGCACTGTCCATCTGTGTGTGTCCAGCACTGTCCGTGTGTGTGTGTCCAGCTCTGTCCGTGTGTGTGTGTCCAGCTCTGTCCGTGTGTGTGTGTCCAGCTCTGTCCGTGTGTGTGTGTCCAGCTCTGTCCGTGTGTGTGTGTGTTTGTGTGCGCGCATGCCTGCCTCATTGCCTGCCTTCCTTAGTGTGTGTGTGTGTGTGTGTGTGTGTGTGTGTGTGTGTGTGTGTGTGCACGCGCACTTACAGGTGTGTATTTATTGGTCATTTCTCCCTATGGTCTCAAGAGCTTGGGTCCATCTGTCCAGAGAATTATGACTCTATCTTCCCAATCTTTCCTCAATCACAGAGCCCTATCCTCAATCAGTCCAGTCATATCATAAAAGTCTGCTGCACCAACAAATACCACTTTATTGCACTGAGGCACCCAGCTGTAATAACTGTCTCAACGGCTCACTGGAGGAAACATTGTTGATGTTTTCACGGTTCAGGCTGAGCTCTATGAAGGTGTTGACCTTGTAGAGAGAGGTCTAGCTAAACATTCCCTGAGATGTATTTATCTATTCTACAAGCGCAGCTCAAGACAGGTATTTCTCTTCAAGTTCAATATCAATATAGCTTGTCTGATCTGTGTGTTTTTCAGAGTTTTATCTTTTGAGGAACTAGGAAGGATGATATTCCCATAGTGTCCCTGAATGAGTGGTACAGGAGTGGTTCTACCTCCTGCCTGGGTGGGTGTGGTCTAAGTGGACTTCTTCTCCAGTGGACATGGACTGCAGGACCTGGCTGCTGATTGGAGGACGGCTTATAATAATGGCTAAAACGGACCATGTTTGATGTATTTGATAGCATTCCACTAATTCCACTCCAGCCATTACCTCAAGCCCGTCCTACCCAATTAAGGTGCCACCAACCTCCTGTGGTCCCAATGTCCATACCAGCATCCCACTTAGAATTCATGGCCAGTACATGACATCATTTGAAGTAGATGGTATATTAGTATTGATAGTAGTGTGGCTATTGAAACAGAGCCATGGTCTGGAAGAGCTACTTCAGGAGGGGCATTGACAGTTCTGCTTCCATGGTTGATGTGGTGAATCTGGACTTGATGTTGTGGTGATGGAGTCATCAGAGAGGAGGACTATTTCTCTTTTACCATTTCACATGTTCTGGTTCAACAAAGAGCCAATTAGTGTTGCTCCTTATTTTTCATCACTCTCAAAGCAACATCGAAGGCTTCCATCAACAACATTTTCATATATTAAAGTCCCAATGACAAATACTATGAGACATGATAGATTGGGTGGAATCTAAACACATAAAACGTTCTAAGGTTCAGCCATGCAGATGAGCTGGAGGTTAAACCTATGGAAGCCATGGGGGTTAAAGCATTAGAGGAACATTTGACTAACGTTGTTGTTTAGGTTCATTTCAAACCCGCTAGTCCTTTCTTGGGTCGTCTTGTGATGTTGTGGCACCAGTGTCCCGATGGCCATGTATGACTGCTCCTCACCCTAGTGTCCCCATGATCAGTGTCCCGATGGCCATGTATGACTGCTCCTCACCCTAGTGTCCCCATGATCAGTGTCCCACATTCACACTCCTCTGAGCTACAATCAGTCTGCTCCACTTGCTTTCGTTCCCTTTCTAACAACCATCTGAGCTGAGCTGGTCCAAGCGCGTGTGGCACTGCACTCACCATCTAAAGAAGTTCACCATAGTGAGTTCTTCAAAAGGACTGAGCAACACGTGCCTGAGTCCAAACATGGCAAGCCTGGGTATGGTTAGCCTGGGTATGGTTAGCCTGGGTATGGTTAGCCTGGGTATGGTTAGCATGGGTATGGTTAGCATGGGTATGGTTAGCCTGGGTAGTGCAAAACCAAACCGTGAATAATCCAATAAAACAAGACACAACCTTGAGACCAGACGGTATGGCAGAACTCTATTACACTATCAAACAAGAAACAAGTGTGTGTGTGGGCAGTCTGTCAGACACACACTCCACACAGTGCTGTTGTCCCTTTGATCTCTTGTATTAATAATAAAGCCATGCAGAAGGCTGAAGAAGGGAAATATCAAAAGAGCTGAAGGAACAAACAATGGTCCCACACAAAGAGAGAGAGGCCTGCCACTCAGATTGGCCGTCTCTACGCTAGTCTGGCTGCATGGTGTCCATGACTGTAAACTTTATCACGTCCCAAGACCAATCTAATAAATCTGACTCCATGATTGATTTATGACGGCAGATGAAAGGGCCAACTCAGATTAAAGTCGCTCTGTGGTCTTTTATCCATATTCATACATAGTTATTTTATGTTTGATGGTAGAACCTCTTCTCTTGTTATTTGAAGCTCTTAGATCCTCTGTATGAATGAATATTTAGATCTCTATGATGAATATGTATGAGGTATGATATAGCATGGAGTTAGAAGTTATAGATATACATCAGATAGATAGATCACTTGTGGAGATGCTCCACTGGACACATTCACCAATCATCCTGACTGCAAACACACACACACATACAGTTGAAGTCGGAAGTTTACATACACTTAGGTTGGTGTCATTAAAACTCGTTTTTAAACCACTCCACACATTTCTTGTTAACAAACTATTGTTTTGGCAAGTTGGTTAGGACATCTACTTTGTGCATGACACAAGTCAATTTTCCAACAATTGTTTACAGACAGATTATTTCACTTATAATTCACTGTATCACAATTCCAGTGGGTCAGAAGTTTACACACACTAAGTTGACTGTGCCTTTAAACAGCTTGGAAAATTCCAGAAAATGATGTCATGGCTTTAGAAGCTTCTGATAGGCTAATTGACATAATTTGAGTCAATTGGAGGTGTACCTATGGATGTATTTAAAGGCCTTCCTTCAAACTCAGTGCCTCTTTGCTTGACATCATGGGAAAATCAAAATAAATCAGCCAAGACCTCAGAAAAAACATTGTAGACCTCCACAAGTCTGGTTCATCCTTTGGAGCAATTTCCCAATGCCTGAAGGTACCACGTTCATCTGTACAAACAATAGTACGCAAGTATAAACACCATGGGATCACACAGCCGTCATACCGCTCAGGAAGGAGACGCGTTCTGTCTCCTGGAGACTAACGTACTTGGGTGCGAAAAGTGCAAAACAATCCCAGAACAACATTAAAGGACCTTGTGAAGCTTGTGGAAGGCTACCTGAAACGTTTGATCCAAGTTAAACAATTTAAAGGCAATTCTACCTTATACTAATTGAGTGTATGTAAACTTCTAACCCACTGGGAATGTGATGAAATAAATAAAAGTGTAAATAAATTATTCTCTCTAAAATTATCCTGATATTTTACTCTGATTAAATGTCAAGAATTGTGAAAAACTGAGTTTAAATGTATTTGGCTAAGGTGTATGGAAACTTCAACTGTATACACTGAATGTACAAAACATGAGGAACACCTTCCTAATATTGAGTTGCACACCCTTTTGCCCTCAGAACAGCCTCAATTTGCCAGGGCATGGACTCTACGTTCCACAGGGATGCTGGCCCATTTTGACTCCAATGCATCCTACGGTTGTGTTACGTTGGCTGGATGTCCTTTGGGTGATGGACCATTCTTGATACACACAGGAAACTGGTGGCCGTGAAATACCTTGCAGCGTTGCAGTTCTTGCCACACTCAAACCAGTGCGCCTGGCAGCTACTACCATACCCCGTTCAAAGGCACTGAAAACATTTGTCTTACCCAATTCGCCCTCTGAATGGCACACATACACAGCCCATGTCTCGATTGTCTCAAGGGTTAAAAATCCTTGTTTTAACCGGTTTCCTCCCCTTCGTCTACACTGATTGAAGTGGATTTAACAAGTAACATCAATATAGGATGATATCTTTTGCCTGGATGCACCTGGTCAGTCTCCAGTATATCATGGAAAGAGCTTGATCCTTATGTTTTGTACACTCAGTGTAAATATATATACAGTGTTCTAGTGAAAAGTTTGGACACACCTACTCATTCAAGGCTTTTTCTTGATTTTTTTACTATTTTCTACATTGTAGAATCATAGTGAAGACATCAAAATTATGAAGTAACACATATGGAATCATGTAGTAACCAAAAAAGTGGTAAACGAATCAGAGATTCTTCAAAGTATCCACCCTTTGCTTTGATGACACCTTTGCACATTCTTTTGTTGTGGAAATTCTTCCCTTACATTCTCAACCAGCTTCATGAGGTTGGCACCTGGAATGCATTTCAATTAACAGGTGTGCCTTTCTTTCCTTCTTAATGCGCTTGAGCCAATCAGTTGTGTTGTCACAAGGTAGGGGTGCTATACAGACAACAGCCCTATTTGGTGAAAGACCAAGTCCATATTATGGCAAGAACAGTTCAAATAAGCAAAGAGAAACGACAGTCCATCATTACTTTTATTTATTTCATTGTTTTATTTATTTAAATCAGTTAAGAACAAATTCTTATTTACAATGATGGTCTACCAAAAGGCCTCCTGCAGGGACAGGGGCTGGGATTTAAAAATATATATATATATATACAATATAAATATAGGACAAAAGACACATCATGACAAGAGAGACAACACAACACTACATAAAGAGAGACCTAAGACAGCAACACATGACAACACAACATGGTAGCAACACAATATAACAACAACATGGTAGCAACACAACATGGTAGCAGCACAAAACATGGTACAAACATTATTTGGCACAGACAACGGCCCAAAAGGCAAGAAGCTAGAGACAACAATACATCACACAAAGCAGCCACACCTGTCAGTAAGAGTGTCCATGATTGAGTCTTTGAATGAAGAGACAGATAAAACTGTCCAATTTGAGTGTTTGTTGCAGCTTGTTCCAGTCGCTAGCTGCAGTGAACTGAAAAGAGGAGCGACCCAGGGATGTGGGCTTTAGGGACCTTTAACAGAGTGTGACTGGCAGAACGGGTGTTGTATGTGGAGGATGAGGGGTGTAGTAGATATCTCAAATAGGGGGGATTGAGGCCTTAGAGGGTTTTATTAATAAGCATCAACCAGTGGGTCTTGAGACGGGTATACAGAGAGGACCAGTTTACAGAGTAGTATAGAGTGCAGTGATGTGTCCTATAAGGAGCATTGGTGGAAAATCTGATGGCCGAATGGTAAAGAACATCTAGCCGCTCGAGAGCGCCCTTACCTACCGATCTATAAATTATCTGTAAATTATGTCTCCATACTCTAGCATAGGTAGGATGATCTTCTCAATCAGGGTTAGTTTGGCAGCTGGGGTGAAAGAGGAGCGATTACGATAGAGGAAACCAAGTCTAGATTTAACTTTAGCCTGCAGCTTTGATATGAGCTGAGAGAAGGACAGTGCACCGTCTAGCCATACTCCCAAGTACTTGTATGAGGTGATTACCTCAAGCTCTAATCCCTCAGAGGTAGTAATCACACCTGTGGGGAGAGGTGCATTCTTCTTACCAAACCACATTACGTTTGTTTTGGAGGTGTTCAGAACAAGGGTAGAGAAAGCTTGTTGGACACTAAGAAAGCTTTGTTGTAGAGCATTTAACACAACATCCAGGGAGGGGCCAGCTAAGTATAAGACTGTATCATCTTCATATAAATTGATGAGAGAGCTTCCTACTGCCTGAGCTATGTTGTTGATGTAAATTGAGAAGAGCTTGGGGCCTAGGATCGAGCCTTGGGGTACTCCCTTGGTGACAGGCAGTGGCTGAGACAGCAGATTTTCAGGCTTTATGCACTGCACTCCTTGAGAGAGGTAATTAACAAACCAGGCCAAAGACCCCTCAGAGATTTCAATACTCCTTAGCCGGCCTACAAGAATGGAATGGTCTACTGTATCAAAAGCTTTGGCCAAGTCAATAAAAATAGCAGCACCACATTGCATACCCGAGAGAATACTATAGAGATCAAGAAAGCCAGTCAGTTGATTATCGACAAGTTTTTCCAGCACTTTTGATAAACAGGGTAAAATAGAAATATGCCTATAACAGTTAGGATCAGCTTGATCTCCTCCTTTCAATAAAGGATGAACCGTGGCTACCATCCAAGCAATGGGAACCTTCCCAGAAAGGAGAGATCGGCTTGGCGATATTAGGGGCAGCAACCTTAAAGAAGAAAGGGTCTAAGCCATTTGAACCAGATGTTTTTCAGAGTCAAGTTTAAGGAGCTCATTTAGCACCTCGGAGTCAGTGACTGCCTGCAGGGAGAAACTTTGTAGCTGGGCTGGGGAAAAATAGGGAGAAGCATTGGGGATAGTCGCATTAGAAGGGGTGGGAGATGAGGAAATGTTGGACGGGCAAGGAGGCATATCTGAGTCAAATAGGAATCCTGACTTAATGAAGTGGTGATTAAAGTGCTCAGCCATCTGCTTCTTGTCAGCAACCACATCATCAACATTAAGGAATATGGGCAGCTGTGAGGAGGAGAGTTTATTCTCCAGGTCTTTAACCATTTTCCAGAACTTCTTGGGGTTAGACCCACAGAGAGGGAATTGCTCTTTAAAGTAACCAACTTTGGCCTTCCGGATAGCCTGAGTGCACTTATTTCTCATATGCCTGAACGAGAGCCAGTCAGCCTGAGTATGCGTGTGCTGAGCCTTTCGCCAAATGCAATACTTGAGGTGGAGTAACTCTGCAAAATCACGGTTGAACCAGGTGCTCTTTTTAATTCTCATTTTCTTTATGGGGGGCTTGTTTGTTAACAATACCTCTGAAAATATCAAAAAAGAAGGTCCAAGAGTCTTCGGCAGAGGGGATCAAGCTGATTCTATACCATTTTATAGAGGCCAGTTCATGAAGGAAAGCTTGCTCATTCAAGTTTTTTAGCAAGCATCTATGACAAATCAGAACAGGTCATTTCACTGAGCAGCCATTACGAACACAGGCTGTAAAACAGTGATAACTAGGGTCATTACAGATAACATCAAGGAGAGTAGCCTTTTCTGTGTGTTTGGAGTCATACCTTGTGGGATTGGTAATAATCTGAGAAAGATTTAGGGAGTCCCATTGCTTTAGGACTTGGTCAGGTGGTTTAAGCATGTCCCAGTTTAAGTCACCTAGCAGGACAAATTCAGACTTAGTGTAAGGGGCCAGGAGAGCGCTTAGGGCTGGTAGGGTACAGGCCGGTGCTGATGGTGGACGATAACGCCCATCAACAGTCAACAAAGAGCTATTTGAAAGTTTAATGCATAAAACCAGCAAATCAAATTGTTTGGGGACAGACTTGGTGGAGACAACCGAGCACTGAAGGTGATCCTTGGTAAAGATTACCACTCCCCCACGTTTGGAAGATCTGTCTTGCTGAAAAACACCTCACAAGTACTCAACTGTCATCTTCATTAAATAATACCCGCAAAACACAAGTCTCAGCGTCAACAGTGTAGAGGGGACTCCGAGATGCTGGCCTTCTAGGCAGAGTTGAGAAAAAAAAGCCATATCTCAGACTTGCCAATAAAAATAAAAGATTAAGATGGGCAAAATAACACACACTGGACAGAGGAACTCTGCCTAGAACGACAGCATCCCGGAGTCGCCTCTTCACTGTTGACGATGAGACTGGTGTTTTGCGGGTACTATTTATTGAAGCTGCCAGTTGAGGACTTTGTGAGGCGTTTATTTCTCAAACTAGACACTCTAATGTACTTGTCCTCTTGCTCAGTTGTGCACTGGGGCCGCCCACACCTCTTTCTATTCTGGTTAGCGCCAGTTTGCGCTGTTCTGTGAAGAGAGCATTGTTTTTATTCATTGTATTCTCTTCCTGTCCTTACTTTACCAATGGTTGCGGGTGTTCATTTCATAAGGAGTTAGTTCACTAACACAGGATGTAAAGTTGGCCCATGTTCCTCACTAGGAATTTTGTATGGGTGTGCCAGGGCCTGGTGCCAGGCTGGTCAGGGTAAGAAAGGGCAGGGCAAGTTACACTCCGACACCATTTTATAGACAGGAGCAAAGCCACGTGCCTTAATAGCACTTCAGGCCCTTCCACTGAGAAGAGCAGTATGTGACAGGAGCAAGAGCAAGAGCAAGAGAGAGGGAGGGAGGGAGGGAGATCGGCACAAGAAGCACATACTGTACGTATAGAGAGTAGAAGCAATAGGGACCTTTTAAAGAGGGACCGGGGGGAGGAGGGAGAGAAGAGAGTGATGAGTTTATGAGTCATATTATTGGCCAGTAGCCATGCTGTGCTGATTGTGGTAATCCGTTTTACTCTGGACTGCATGGGGAGACCAGGGGCCCTGCTGCTGCTGTGTTGCTGTGATTGTGTGATTCTTCATTGAGTTATATTTAAGACCAGCAGCTGGCCTGCGTGCATTCAGAGGTTGTGGGACTACTGCTCATTTGAGGTAGGAGTGTGTGTGTGTGTGTGTGTGTGTGTGTGTGTGTATGTATATACAGTGCCTTGCGAAAATATTCGGCCCCCTTGAACTTTGCGACCTTTTGCCACATTTCAGGCTTCAAACATAAAGATATAAAACTGTATTTTTTTGTGAAGAATCAACAACAAGTGGGACACAATCATGAAGTGGAACGACATTTATTGGATATTTCAAACTTTTTTAACAAATCAAAAACAGAAAAATTGGGCGTGCAAAATTATTCAGCCCCTTTACTTTCAGTGCAGCAAACTCTCTCCAGAAGTTCAGTGAGGATCTCTGAATGATCCAATGTTGACCTAAATGACTAATGATGATAAATACAATCCACCTGTGTGTAATCAAGTCTCTGTATAAATGCACCTGCACTGTGATAGTCTCAGAGGTCCGTTAAAAGCGCAGAGAGCATCATGAAGAACAAGGAACACACCAGGCAGGTCCGAGATACTGTTGTGAAGAAGTTTAAAGCCGGATTTGGATACAAAAAGATTTCCCAAGCTTTAAACATCCCAAGGAGCACTGTGCAAGCGATAATATTGAAATGGAAGGAGTATCAGACCACTGCAAATCTACCAAGACCTGGCCGTCCCTCTAAACTTTCAGCTCATACAAGGAGAAGACTGATCAGAGATGCAGCCAAGAGGCCTATGATCACTCTGGATGAACTGCAGAGATCTACAGCTGAGGTGGGAGACTCTGTCCATAGGACAACAATCAGTCGTATATTGCACAAATCTGGCCTTTATGGAAGAGTGGCAAGAAGAAAGCCATTTCTTAAAGATATCCATAAAAAGTGTTGTTTAAAGTTTTCCACAAGCCACCTGGGAGACACACCAAACGTGGAAGAAGGTGCTCTGGTCAGATGAAACCAAAATTGAACTTTTTGGCAACAATGCAAAACGTTATGTTTGGCGTAAAAGCAACACAGTTGAACACACCATCCCCACTGTCAAACATGGTGGTGGCAGCATCATGGTTTGGGCCTTTTCTTCAGCAGGGACAGGGAAGATGGTTAAAATTGATGGGAAGATGGATGGAGCCAAATACAGGACCATTCTGGAAGAAAACCTGATTGGAGTCTGCAAAAGACCTGAGACTGGGACGGAGATTTGTCTTCCAACAAGACAATGATCCAAAACATAAAGCAAAATCTACAATGGAATGGTTCAAAAATAAACATATTCAGGTGTTAGAATGGCCAAGTCAAAGTCCAGACCTGAATCCAATCGAGAATCTGTGGAAAGAACTGAAAACTGCTGTTCACAAATGCTCTCCATCCAACCTCACTGAGCTCGAGCTGTTTTGCAAGGAGGAATGGGAAAAAATGTCAGTCTCTCGATGTGCAAAACTGATAGACATACCCCAAGCGACTTACAGCTGTAATCGCAGCAAAAGGTGGCGCTACTAAGTATTAACTTAAGGGGGCTGAATAATTTTGCACGCCCAATTTTTCAGTTTTTGATTTGTTAAAAAAGTTTGAAATATCCAATAAATGTCGTTCCACTTCATGATTGTGTCCCACTTGTTGTTGATTCTTCACAAAAAATACAGTTTTATATCTTTATGTTTGAAGCCTGAAATGTGGCAAAAGGTTGCAAAGTTCAAGGGGGCCGAATACTTTCACAAGGCACTGTATGTGTATATATATATATATATATATATATATATATATATATATATATATATATATATATATATATATATATATACTAGCTCATCATGGCAGGCCGGTAATGAGGGAGAGGTTCAGGTGATCTTTTAACCCAGCAGATAGAGACAGATGTTTCCTGCCTGGCTGTGGGCATCGCTGGGCAGGCAGCGGCTAAAGACGGAAACACCAAGTAGGCTACATCACGTTGCAGAGAGACACACTCACTGCTCACTTTCCCTCAAATACTGTACTCCAGGCTTGGAGACCCCTATTCTCGCTTTCATCTGTCCTTCAACTCCCTCTCTGACTCGTTGTCTCTCTTCTTCATCTTCCTCTCTCAGACCCCTTTTTATCCCCTCTTGCCCTTCTCTCAGACCCAATCTCTCTCTTCTTCCCCCCCTCTCTCTCTCTCTTCTTCCCTCTCTCTCTCTCTCTCTCTCTCTCTCTCTCTCTCTCTTCTTCCCCCTCTCTCTCTCTCTCTCTTCTTCCCCTCTCTCTCTCTCTCTGCTTATGAAAGTTGCAATAGACTTCCCGGCATGCTCATAAAGTGGGATAGCTGTAGATTTCTAATCTAATTTATCCCAGCTTTACAGCGCTCCGCTCAGCTCTGCTCCGCTCCAGGGTCGGCCTAATGAAACACTGGAGGAAGTCAATCCTGCAGGCGTGAGCCCGCAGCGTAGCCCAGCCGCGAACACCTAATTGGTTAATCCCCACGGTAGTTAGTTAGTTGGGGCTCTACTTGTAATGAGGCTGGCTGTGAGCTGATGGGTGAGGCGGTGGATAGCTGTTGAGATATAGTAGAGGTTTGAGGAGGTAGAGATGCCAGTGGCAGGGTGGTGGTACTGCAGGAGATTGGGTCACCACGATAGAGACACTGTGATATCACCCACAGGTGTGTTGAGCTCTCAATTCATCAGTCTTTATGGTCATTGGTCAGTTTGTGATCAAAGATTGATCATTGGTTACTTATTTGGCCATTGATTACCTATCTCCCGATTCGTCAATCACCTGACCATTGATCACTTGTCTGAGCATTTATCACTCATCTGTTTATCCACTCAGCTCCTAGCGTTCAATCTCAATCTAAACTCAGCTAACTGTTTCTCTTTAGGACAATGTTTAGAGGTTAGAAAGAAACACAATCACCCCATAGTTCAATGATGAGTGAGCTCAGTGATGGCCACAGAATTCAGCCTTCTCCCCTCATCTCATCTCACCTCTCCTCACCTCTCCTCTCCTCACCTCATCTCAACTCTCCTCATCTCAACTCTCCTCTCCTCATCTCTCCTCTCCTCATCTCAACTCTCCTCTCCTCATCTCTCCTCTCCTAATTTCACCTCTCCTCTCCTCATCTCTCCTCTCCTAATCTCACCTCTCCTCATCTCTCCTCTCGTCATTTCACCTCTCCTCATCTCTCCTCATCTCACCTCTCCTCATCTCACCAGTTCTCTCCTCACCTCACCTCTCCTCATTTCAGCTCTCCTCACCTCATCTGTCCTCTCCTAATCTCACCTCTACTCATCTCTCCTCATCTTACCTCTCCTCATCTCACCAGTTCTCTCCTCACCTCACCTCTCCTCATTTCACCTCTCCTCACCTCACCTCTCCTCATCTCTCATTTCCTCATCTCTCCACTCCTCTTCCCCGCCTCCAGCAGGTATGGTACTGAATGTGTCACTCACTCTTCTGACTGTGCAGAGATAGAGACAGAGATAGAGACAGAGACAAGCCACCGGCTCAGCAGCTAGAGGAAATTGCTTCCCTCTCACTGAAATTAGACCCCTTTCCTATTTTCTCTGTCAGCCTTTCTTTAACCGCATGTCTCTCTCTACTTCCTTCACTCTCGGTCTGGAGTGCCAGATGGGTGGGATTTGCACTTTGGGATTTCCTCCATTGGTTCCATTATGCCAGACGAGCTTAATCAAGCACCGTTCAAGCATTCAATAGAAAACAAATACTATTTGAGCCCAGGTCTGATAGATACGCCCGAGGAGAGAGGAGCGATCCTAGTGATGATTCATGTGGAGGGGGCAGGTCAGACGTCTTAAGAGCAATGTAATTTTCATTTGACAAACTAAGCCCCATTTGATTTGTAATCCCCCGTTGTTTTTTATTACCGTTGTCATCTCCTTAATGGGCTTTCGCATGGCAGCATTGACTGTGACATCCCCAAATCTGCCGCTTTACATATTCTATGTCATCTGCAGTTCCTAATGGAGCCATTTCTGGGACACCAGCAGCACCTCTCTCCTCTCCTCAAACACCCGTCTGGATCTGTCTGTGACTGTGTCGACTGTGGCAGAATAGGATTATAGTCAGGACTTGCTTTGCTGCCTCTACAAACCTTGCTGAACGTTCAGTAGTTTCAGAGGTATTTTATCCTGAAGCCTAAGTTAACATACATGTTGTACTACATACACAGTTCTCCATTCAACTCTCTGTCTGTCTCAGTCAGTCAGATACTATTCAAGCTTGGCATTTGAAGTTTATAGCTGTTCCCTTGATGCTCAGGAGATTGCTGTTAAAATGCTAATGAGAGGCTGGGAGCATGCATGCATGGTGTGAGTGTGTACTGTGTGTACAGATGCTAGATGAACCATTGTAAATGTGCCTGTTCTCGTCCCGGGAGAGGGAATTTAATAACAATCATATTTACATAAATGAGTGGGTGTTGTGTAACAAAATGTCAATTCACTTAGATCAGACTCCTACACACCACTACTGCTGCTTATGGGGGCTGATGTTTACATGGATATAGATCTGCAGCTCCTGTGTGTGTGTGTGTGTGCGGGTGTGCGTGCGCGTGTGTGTGCGCGTGTGTGTGTATGTGTGCGCGTGTGTGTTTATACACGTATATCGACAGTATCTGCGCTCCTGAAGCTGCGAGACAAATTAGCGCAGCTGCACCTCTACCCCCAGTTTCCTCCTCCTCCTTGCAGTCACCTACTCCCTCCTTTGCCATTACGGGGAGATGAGGGAAATTACTTCCAGAAGTAATAGGTGGGTGGTAATGAAATTGGGTCTGATTTTAATAAGCTCTTCATTTAAAAGTCAGTGTTATGAAACATTAATGAACAGGTGATGTCTCTCTCTGCACGAACCTTCTCAGCACCAGTGAATTGGCTGGAGAACACAGTCACCGTATGGGTGAAGATGTGACGATAAGAGGATATGAGGGCAATGGTGGAGCATGTGTTGTACATGTGTTGCTGCCCCAGATGTTTTGCATATTCGTTTCATGATCATTAGGCTGATTATATACAGCTGGAGCATGTATGGTAGGCTGCATCATGTGCTGTGTGTAATATTACTGCGCATAATGTTTTGCATATTGCTTTGTAGTGTTAATAACTAGTGACGGGGGGGAAAAAACGGATACAGTTTCATATCGAGATATTTGCTTGTTAGTATTGGCCTACTTTAAATACATTTTTAGTGAGGGAAACATTGCTTTGTAGTGTTAATGCTAGTGACGGGGGGAAAACAGATACTGGTTCATATCGGGATATTTATTCAGACAATATATTGTATTGAGGCCTTTTGACAATATCTCAATATCATTTTTTCATTGGCTGTACCTGCACCAAACTCCAGTATTTCTCCATCATCAATTTGTTTACTGCACTTTTATTTCCATGACTGATCACAAGTCGTTTCCTCCTGGCTCCCTCTTGTCCCCCTCTTGTCCCTCTGCAGAAGACATATGGTGAGCAATATGTTTGGAACATTGAAACACAATGAAATCTCAGTATCAAATTGCAATACATACAGAATTGTGAGAATCACAATATATATCGTATCGGCGCCTAAGTATCGTGATAATATCGTTTTGTGAGTTCCCGGGCAATTCCCAGCCCTATAATTGATCTGACATTTAGGCAGAGGAATACTGAAAATTAGGAACGGATCAGTAACATGCAAACCACACCGGCCACGTTGCGTGCGCATAAATGTCCACCTGCATGTTATTCAGTCATTTCAGCCACACCACTCAGGCCAGGAACGTGCGTAATGTCTGTGTAGCCAAGCGCTAAACTAGATGGTTGGTTCTAATTGAGATACTTAATGACCAGCCTCTCCTTTCTACTCATTGGTGTTCAGGAGCATCCAACCCCACCTGGGTATTTGAATGATGAACGAGGAGATATTAATCATAGATAACTAACAAAAAACTCCAAGAGCATAATTTGGATCATTTTTGTTGCAATAGCATAAATGAAATGTGTTTATTAAACTGTTAGAATGCATTGGCTCAGAACGGGATTGCTAGATGACCAGCTTTTCTAGTGTTAATAGTCAGAGTAAAGAAACGTGATTTTGTAAGACTGCCGGTCAAAATCATGCAAAGATCCTGCAAAGATCCTGCAAAGATCCTGCAAAAAAAAAGGAACAAATTTTATTCAGGTGAAATAACAATCTCCCAGGACAAATTTGCTAGCAACAGCAAGATATCTAAATGTCCATGAATGTTTCATGTGTGTTTGACACGCCCCCATATGAATATAGTTGTTTCAATGTTGGTTTGGATATTTTAACCTGTGTGTGATGATCGCGTCTGGTGTGGATGGACAAAATCAACATGCGCATGATGGAAGATGCACTCTAGTGGCCGGTGTAGTTAGTATGTGGACACCCCTTCAAATTAGTGGATTCGGCTATTTCAGCCACACCCGTTGCTGACAGGTGTATGAAATCAAGCACACCGCCATGCAATCTCCATATTCAAACATTGGCAGGGAATGGCCTTACTGAAGAGCTCAGTGACTTTCAACGTGGCACCTTCATAGGATGCCACCTTTCCAACAAGTCAGTTTGTCAAGATTCTGCTCTGCTAGCGCTGCCCCGGTCAAGTGCTGCTATTGTGAAGTTGAAAAGTCTAGGAGCAACAACGGCTCAGCTGCGAAGTGGCAGGCCACACAAGCTCACAGAACTGGACTGCCGAGTGCTGAAGTGAGTAAAAATCGTCTGTCCTCAGTTTCAACACTCACTACTGAGTTCCAAACTGCCTCTGGAAGCAACATCAGCACAATAACTGTACATTCGGGAGCTTCATGAAATTTCCATGGCCAAGCAGCCGGACACAAGCCCAAGATCACCATGTGCAATACCAAGCGTCGGCTGAAGTGGTTTAAAGTTTGCCGCCATTGTAGTCTGGAGCAGTGTAAACACGTTCTCTGGAGTGATGAATCACACTTCACCATCTGGCAGTCCGTCGGACTAATCTGGGTTTGGCAAATGCCAGGAGAACGCTACCTGCCCTAATACATAGTGCCAACTGTAAAGTTTGGTGGAGGAGGTTTAATGGTCTGTGGCTGTTTTTCATGGTTCGGCCTAGGCCCCTAAGTTCCAGTGAATGGAAATGATAATCTAGACGATTCTGTGCTTCCAACTTTGTGGCAACAGTTTGGGAAGGCTCTTTCCTGTTTCAGCATGACAATTCCGCTGTGCTCAAAGCGAGCTCCATAAAGAAATGATTTGTTAAGATCAGTGTGGAAGAACTTGACTTCCCTGCACAGAGCCTTGACCTCAACCCCATCAAACACCTTTGGGAGGAACTGAAACAGCGACTGCGAACCAGGCCAAATTGCCCAACATCCGTGCTCGACCTCACTACTGCTTTTGTGGCTGAATGGAAGCAAGTTCCCGCAGCAATGTTACAACATCTAGTGGAAAGCCTTCCCAGAAGTGTGGAGGATATTATTGCAGCAAACAGGGGACCAACTCCATATTAATGCCCATGATTTTGGAACGAGATGTTCAGCGAGCAGGTGTCCACATACTTTTGTTCATGTAGTGTAAGTAGTGTGTTTTTCTAGTGTAAGTTGTGTGTTTGAAGATAAAACAGGATCATGCATGAAGAAGAGAATCAGATTAATGGTTCTGAGATTGAACCAGTAAATGTGTCTGAGATTGAGGAGCCAGTTAAGACCTGCCACGCTCTGTCATGCCCCAGAACCCTCTCTTCTCCTCTCTGTGTCTCAGACTGATCAGACACACACATGCTCCACCCTAATTCTCATTTAGGCAGCCGACAGAGAGAAGGGAACGGGAAAGGAGAGAGGGAGGGGGAGAGAGACGGAGAGAGGTAGGGAGAGAGCGAGAGAGACGGAGAGCGAGAGAGATTAGCCTCAGACTAGAGAATAGAGAGATTGAGTTGGAGGAAACTCTGTGCAACTTGACAATGTAAAGGTGGAATGATAAAGAGCACAGACAGGAATATTGCTCACAGTAACCGGCTAGACAGGCCACTGTGACATAAAGACATGACTGCCTGTTTGAATAACATTGACACCCAAAGCACCTTGAAAAATGAATGTGTAACAATACTTATCAGAAGTCATGTTGCTTGTTGCTGTTTGCCATCATGTTTCTGTCATCATTTAGAGTTAATGTACTGAATCTTGTTTAACGTTTACCACGTGCATTAGATGTGAGCTTTGGTAGCATGCATTAAAATTCACAGAGAGAGAAAGAGAGAGAGAGAGAGAGAGAGAGAGAAAGGGAGAGAGAGAACATTGGCTCCCAGGGTGGCTGCTACTTTATACTCTAAACACATAGTCCTCTTGTCTGTCCCCCAAGCCATTCTAATCTGATCGTCTTTCTCTCCACTTTCGATGGGCTTGTGTCCTTAATTGCATTGCTCTTCTCTCTCTCATTACAATTGACTTTGTATTCTGTGTGAGGGGTTTTTGTCCATATGTGTGTGTGTTGTACTAAAGCCATGTTTGCATGTGTGTACGTGTCTTTTACAGGCGTGTGTGTGTGTGTGTTTCTGTACAGTATGTCAATGTGTGTGTGTGTGTGTGTGTGTACACTACTTCTCCTGATTGGATTATTAAGAGAGACATCCATCCTCTCAGCCCCTCAATGGTGCTCTGGTAAAGAGCAGCGCTATCGATCCCAATACAGTTCCATTTCCTCTCTGTGTCCAAACTTATTAGATCCTCTCCTCTCACCAGCCCTTTGATCCCTACCTCCCTTTCTCTACTTTGTAAGCCCCGCTCTCTCTTCCCCCCCATTATCTTGTTCTTTCTCTACATCCTCTCGTCTCTTTCTCCTTCTTACCTTTCTTTACGGCATCTGTCTCGATTCCATTCTCCCTCCCTACCCCTCCCTCTCTCCCCGACTCAATCTCCTCTTTCTATGTCGCTTTCATCCGACCCCCTCTCTCTACCCCTCCCTCTCTCCCCCTCTCCCCCTCTCTCTCTCTCCCGCTCTCTCTCTCCCCCTCTCTCTTTCTATCACTAACTCACCCCTCTCTCTCTGTGTCTCCGTGCAGGCTCTCTATCCTAGCCCAGAGGAGGGCTGGCAGATCTACAGTTCAGCTCAGGATGCAGATGGGAAGTGTATCTGTACAGTGGTGGCCCCGGCCCAGAACATGTGTAACCGAGACCCACGCAGTCGGCAGCTCCGCCAGCTCATGGAGAAGGTAACAGCCGTCAACAACTCACACATTTTGTTACCCACGTCTGGTACAATCACACACGCACGCACACACACGACGCAGGCATAGAAACGAATCCACACCATGGCTCTTTCTGTTGTAAACCAATTAGACTCTTAGAGATGAACAGTCACATTATGACAGTCACTATGACAGTCCCACTATGACAGTCACACTCACTCTATCCCGCTGAGGTTTGATCAGTCATGCATGCAAACAGTGTGTGTCATAATACTTAGTTTGTTAGTCAAGACGATTGCAGTAGCATGAGAGAGACAAAGGTACCCATGAAGATTGGATTCATTGAGCCTTTGCCTTGTAGTGTTGTTCCAATTGGATCCATTAGGCTGAAAAACAAAGTCAAGAAAAAGCAGTGAGGAAAAAGAATATGAACCAGATCAGTAAATGGAGCAGCCAGCCGACTGCTGCAGCTGCACTCGAACTGTTCACACACAATGTCAGTTTAAATAAGCAGTCAAACACACCATCTCTCCACACTCTCTACACCATCTCTCTACACTCTCTACACTCTCTACACCATCTCTCTACACTCTCTACACTCTCTACACCATCTCTCTACACTCTCTCCACTCTCTACACCATCTCGCTACACTCTCTACACCATCTCTCCACACACATACACTCTCTACACCAGCTCTCCACACTCATACACTCACTACACCATCTCTCTACACTCTCTACACTCATACACTCTCTACACTCATACACGCTCTACACCATCTCTCCACACTCATACACTCTTTACACCATCTCTCTGCACTCTCTACACCATCTCTCAACACTCTCTACACTCTCTACACCATCTCTCTACACTCTCTACACACTCTACACTCTCTACACCATCTCTCTACACCCAAACACTCTCTACACTCTCTACACCATATCTCTACAGTCTCTACACTCTCTCCACCATCTCCCCACACTCTCTACACTCATACACTCTCTACAGCATCTCTCTACACTCATATACTCTCTACAGCATCTCTCTACACTCATATACTCTCTACACCATCTCTCCACACTAATACACTCTCTACAGCATCTCTCCACACTCATACACTCTCTACAGCATCTCTCCACACTCATACACTCTTTACACCATCTCTCTACACTCTCTACACTCTCTACACCATCTCTCTACACTCTCTACACTCTCTACACCATCTCTCTACACTCTCTACACCATCTCTCTACAATCTCCACACTCTCTACACCATCTCTCTACACTCTCTACACTCTCTACACCATCTCTCTACACTCTCTCCACTCTCTACACCATCTCGCTACACTCTCTACACCATCTCTCCACACACATACACTCTCTACACCAGCTCTCCACACTCATACACTCACTACACCATCTCTCTACACTCTCTACACTCATACACGCTCTACACCATCTCTCCACACTCATACACTCTTTACACCATCTCTCTGCACTCTCTACACCATCTCTCCACACTCATACATTCTCTACACCATCTCTCTACACTCTCTACACCATCTCTCTATACTCTATACACTCTCTACACCATCTCTCGACACTCTCTACACTCTCTACACCATCTCTCTACACTCTCTACACACTCTACACTCTCTACACCATCTCTCTACACCCAAACACTCTCTACACCATCTATCTACACTCTCTACACTCTCTACACTCTCTACACTCTCTACACCATATCTCTACAGTCTCTACACTCTCTCCACCATCTCCCCACACTCTCTACACTCATACACTCTCTACAGCATCTCTCTACACTCATATACTCTCTACAGCATCTCTCTACACTCATATACTCTCTACACCATCTCTCCACACTAATACACTCTCTACAGCATCTCTCCACACTCATACACTCTCTACACCATCTCTCCACACTCATACACTCTTTACACCATCTCTCTACACTCTCTACACTCTCTACACCATCTCTCTACACTCTCTACACTCTCTACACCATCTCTCTACACTCTCTACACCATCTCTCTACAATCTCTACACTCTCTACACCATCTCTCCACACTCATACACTCTTTACACCATCTCTCTACACTCTATACACTCTCTACACCATCTCTCCACACTCATACACTCTGCACCATCTCTCTACACTCTCTACACTCTCTACACCATCTCTCTACACTCTCTACACCATCTCTCTACACTCTCTACACTCTCCACACTCTCTACACCATCTCTCCACACCCATACACTCTCTACACCATCTCTCTACACTCTCTACACCATATCTCTACAGTCTCTACACTCTCTCCACCATCTCCCCACACTCTCTACACTCATACACTCTCTACAGCATCTCTCTACACTCATATACTCTCTACAGCATCTCTCTACACTCATATACTCTCTACACCATCTCTCCACACTAATACTCTCTACAGCATCTCTCCACACTCATACACTCTCTACACCATCTCTCCACACTCATACACTCTTTACACCATCTCTCTACACTCTCTACACTCTCTACACCATCTCTCCACACTCATACACCCTTTACACCATCTCTCTACAGTCTATACTCTCTCTACACCATCTCTCCACACTCATACACTCTGCACCATCTCTACACTCTCTACACTCTCTACACCATCTCTCTACACTCTCTACACTCTCTACACCATCTCTCTACACTCTCCACACCATCTCTCCACACCCATACACTCTCTACACCATCTCTCTACACTCTCTACACCATCTCTCTACACTCTATACACTCTCTACACCATCTCTCCACACTCATACACTCTGCACCATCTCTCTACACTCTCTACACCATCTCTCTACACTCTCTACACTCTCTACACCATCTCTCCACACTCTCTACACTCTCCACACTCTCTACACTCTCTACAGCATCTCTCCACACTCATACACTCTCTACACCATCTCTCCACACTCATACACTCTCTACACCATCTCTCCACACTCATACACTCTCTACACCATCTCTACACACTCATACACTCTCTACACCATCTCTCCACACTCATACACTCTTTACACCATCTCTCTACACTCTCTACACTCTCTACACCATCTCTCCACACTCTCTACACTCTCTACACTCTCTACACCATCTCTCTACACTCTACACTATCTCTCTACACTCTCTACACCATCTCTCTACACACTCTACACTCTCTACACCATCTCTCTACACTCTCTACACCATCTCTCTACACCATCTCTCTACACTCTCTACACTCATACACTCTCTACACTCATACACTCTCTACACCATCTCTCCACACTCATACACGCTCTACACCATCTCTCCACACTCATACACTCTTTACACCATCTCTTTACACTCTCTACACCATCTCTCCACACTCATACACTCTGCACCATCTCTCTACACTCTCTACACCATCTCTCCACACACATACACTCTCTACACTCTCTACACCATCTCTCTATACTCTATACACCATCTCTCGACACTCTCTACACTCTCTACACCATCTCTCTACACTCTCTACACACTCTACACTCTCTACACCATCTCTCTACACCCAAACACTCTCTACACCATCTATCTACACTCTCTACACTCTCTACACCATATCTCTACAGTCTCTACACTCTCTCCACCATTTCCCGACACTCTCTACACTCATACACTCTCTACAGCATCTCTCTACACTCATACACTCTCTACAGCATCTCTCTACACTCATATACTCTCTACAGCATCTCTCCACGCTCATACACTCTCTACAGCATCTCTCCACACTCATACACTCTCTACACCATCTCTCTACACTCTCTACACACTCTACACTCTCTACACCATCTCTCTACACCCAAACACTCTCTACACCATCTATCTACACTCTCTACACCATATCTCTACAGTCTCCCGACACTCTCTACACTCATACACTCTCTACAGCATCTCTCTACACTCATATACTCTCTACACCATCTCTCCACGCTCATACACTCTCTACAGCATCTCTCCACACTCATACACTCTCTACACCATCTCTCCACACTCATACACTCTTTACACCATCTCTCTACACTCTATACACTCTCTACACCATCTCTCCACACTCATACACTCTGCACCATCTCTCTACACTCTCTACACTCTCTACACCATCTCTCTACACTCTCTACACCATCTCTCTACACTCTCTACACTCTCCACACTCTCTACACTCTCTACACTCTCTACACCATCTCTCCACACCCATACACTCTCTACACCATCTCTCTACACTCTCTACACCATGTCTCTACACTCTCTCCACCATCTCCCCACACTCTACACTCATACACTCTCTACAGCATCTCTCTACACTCATATACTCTCTACAGCATCTCTCTACACTCATATACGCTCTACACCATCTCTCCACACTAATACACTCTCTACAGCATCTCTCTACACGCTCTACACTCTCTACACCATCTCTCCACACTCATACACTCTTTACACCATCTCTCTACACTCTATACACTCTCTACACCATCTCTCCACACTCATACACTCTGCACCATCTCTCTACACTCTCTACACCATCTCTCTACACTCTCTACACTCTCTACACCATCTCTCTACACTCTCCACACTCTCTACACTCTCTACACTCTCTACACCATCTCTCCACACCCATACACTCTCTACACCATCTCTCTACACTCTCTACACCATCTCTCCACACTCATACACTCTTTACACCATCTCTCTACACTCTCTACACCATCTCTCCACACCCATACACTCTCTACACCATCTCTCTACACTCTCTACACCATCTCTCCACACTCATACACTCTTTACACCATCTCTCTACACTCTCTACACCATCTCTCCACACTCATACACTCTGCACCATCTCTCTACACTCTCTACACCATCTCTCTACACTCTCTACACTCTCTACACCATCTCTCTACACTCTCCACACTCTCTACACTCTCTACACTCTCTACACCATCTCTCCACACCCATACACTCTCTACACCATCTCTCTACACTCTCTACACCATCTCTCCACACTCATACACTCTTTACACCATCTCTCTACACTCTCTACACCATCTCTCCACACTCATACACTCTGCACCATCTCTCTACACTCTCTACACTCTCTACACCATCTCTCCACACTCATACACTCTTTACACCATCTCTCCACACTCATACACTCTTTACACCATCTCTCTACACTCTCTACACTCTCTACACCATCTCTCCACACTCTCTACACTCTCTACACCATCTCTCTACACTCTCTACACTCTCTACACACTCTACACTCTCTACACTATCTCTCTACACTCTCTACACCATCTCTCTACACACTCTACACTCTCTACACCATCTCTCTACACTCTCTACACCATCTCTCTACACTCTATACACTCTCTACACCATCTCTCCACACTCATACACTCTGCACCATCTCTCTACACTCTCTACACTCTCTACACCATCTCTCTACACTCTCTACACTCTCTACACCATCTCTCTACACTCTCTACACTCTCCACACTCTCTACACTCTCTATACTCTCTACACCATCTCTCCACACCCATACACTCTCTACACCATCTCTCTACACTCTCTACACCATGTCTCTACACTCTCTCCACCATCTCCCCACACTCTCTACACTCATACACTCTCTACAGCATCTCTCTACACTCATATACTCTCTACAGCATCTCTCTACACTCATATACGCTCTACACCATCTCTCCACACTAATACACTCTCTACAGCATCTCTCTACACGCTCTACACTCTCTACACCATCTCTCCACACTCATACACTCTTTACACCATCTCTCTACACTCTATACACTCTCTACACCATCTCTCCACACTCATACACTCTGCACCATCTCTCTACACTCTCTACACCATCTCTCTACACTCTCTACACCATGTCTCTACACTCTCTCCAACATCTCCCCACACTCTCTACACTCATACACTCTCTACAGCATCTCTCTACACTCATATACTCTCTACAGCATCTCTCTACACTCATATACGCTCTACACCATCTCTCCACACTAATACACTCTCTACAGCATCTCTCTACACGCTCTACACTCTCTACACCATCTCTCCACACTCATACACTCTTTACACCATCTCTCTACACTCTATACACTCTCTACACCATCTCTCCACACTCATACACTCTGCACCATCTCTTTACACTCTCTACACCATCTCTCTACACCCAAACACTCTCTACACCATCTATCTACACTCTCTACACCATATCTCTACAGTCTCCCGACACTCTCTACACTCATACACTCTCTACAGCATCTCTCTACACTCATATACTCTCTACACCATCTCTCCACGCTCATACACTCTCTACAGCATCTCTCCACACTCATACACTCTCTACACCATCTCTCCACACTCATACACTCTTTACACCATCTCTCTACACTCTATACACTCTCTACACCATCTCTCCACACTCATACACTCTGCACCATCTCTCTACACTCTCTACACTCTCTACACCATCTCTCTACACTCTCTACACCATCTCTCTACACTCTCTACACTCTCCACACTCTCTACACTCTCTACACTCTCTACACCATCTCTCCACACCCATACACTCTCTACACCATCTCTCTACACTCTCTACACCATGTCTCTACACTCTCTCCACCATCTCCCCACACTCTACACTCATACACTCTCTACAGCATCTCTCTACACTCATATACTCTCTACAGCATCTCTCTACACTCATATACGCTCTACACCATCTCTCCACACTAATACACTCTCTACAGCATCTCTCTACACGCTCTACACTCTCTACACCATCTCTCCACACTCATACACTCTTTACACCATCTCTCTACACTCTATACACTCTCTACACCATCTCTCCACACTCATACACTCTGCACCATCTCTCTACACTCTCTACACCATCTCTCTACACTCTCTACACTCTCTACACCATCTCTCTACACTCTCCACACTCTCTACACTCTCTACACTCTCTACACCATCTCTCCACACCCATACACTCTCTACACCATCTCTCTACACTCTCTACACCATCTCTCCACACTCATACACTCTTTACACCATCTCTCTACACTCTCTACACCATCTCTCCACACCCATACACTCTCTACACCATCTCTCTACACTCTCTACACCATCTCTCCACACTCATACACTCTTTACACCATCTCTCTACACTCTCTACACCATCTCTCCACACTCATACACTCTGCACCATCTCTCTACACTCTCTACACCATCTCTCTACACTCTCTTCACTCTCTACACCATCTCTCTACACTCTCCACACTCTCTACACTCTCTACACTCTCTACACCATCTCTCCACACCCATACACTCTCTACACCATCTCTCTACACTCTCTACACCATCTCTCCACACTCATACACTCTGCACCATCTCTCTACACTCTCTACACTCTCTACACCATCTCTCCACACTCATACACTCTTTACACCATCTCTCCACACTCATACACTCTTTACACCATCTCTCTACACTCTCTACACTCTCTACACCATCTCTCCACACTCTCTACACTCTCTACACCATCTCTCTACACTCTCTACACTCTCTACACACTCTACACTCTCTACACTATCTCTCTACACTCTCTACACCATCTCTCTACACACTCTACACTCTCTACACCATCTCTCTACACTCTCTACACCATCTCTCTACACTCTATACACTCTCTACACCATCTCTCCACACTCATACACTCTGCACCATCTCTCTACACTCTCTACACTCTCTACACCATCTCTCTACACTCTCTACACTCTCTACACCATCTCTCTACACTCTCTACACTCTCCACACTCTCTACACTCTCTATACTCTCTACACCATCTCTCCACACCCATACACTCTCTACACCATCTCTCTACACTCTCTACACCATGTCTCTACACTCTCTCCACCATCTCCCCACACTCTCTACACTCATACACTCTCTACAGCATCTCTCTACACTCATATACTCTCTACAGCATCTCTCTACACTCATATACGCTCTACACCATCTCTCCACACTAATACACTCTCTACAGCATCTCTCTACACGCTCTACACTCTCTACACCATCTCTCCACACTCATACACTCTTTACACCATCTCTCTACACTCTATACACTCTCTACACCATCTCTCCACACTCATACACTCTGCACCATCTCTCTACACTCTCTACACCATCTCTCTACACTCTCTACACTCTCTACACCATCTCTCTACACTCTCCACACTCTCTACACTCTCTACACTCTCTACACCATCTCTCCACACCCATACACTCTCTACACCATCTCTCTACACTCTCTACACCATCTCTCCACACTCATACACTCTTTACACCATCTCTCTACACTCTCTACACCATCTCTCCACACCCATACACTCTCTACACCATCTCTCTACACTCTCTACACCATCTCTCCACACTCATACACTCTTTACACCATCTCTATACACTCTCTACACCATCTCTCCACACTCATACACTCTGCACCATCTCTCTACACTCTCTACACCATCTCTCTACACTCTCTACACCATCTCTCTACACTCTCCACACTCTCTACACTCTCTACACTCTCTACACCATCTCTCCACACCCATACACTCTCTACACCATCTCTCTACACTCTCTACACCATCTCTCCACACTCATACACTCTTTACACCATCTCTCTACACTCTCTACACCATCTCTCCACACTCATACACTCTGCACCATCTCTCTACACTCTCTACACTCTCTACACCATCTCTCCACACTCATACACTCTTTACACCATCTCTCCACACTCATACACTCTTTACACCATCTCTCTACACTCTCTACACTCTCTACACCATCTCTCCACACTCTCTACACTCTCTACACCATCTCTCTACACTCTCTACACTCTCTACACTATCTCTCTACACTCTCTACACCATCTCTCTACACACTCTACACTCTCTACACCATCTCTCTACACTCTCTACACCATCTCTCTACACTCTATACACTCTCTACACCATCTCTCCACACTCATACACTCTGCACCATCTCTCTACACTCTCTACACTCTCTACACCATCTCTCTACACTCTCTACACTCTCTACACCATCTCTCTACACTCTCTACACTCTCCACACTCTCTACACTCTCTATACTCTCTACACCATCTCTCCACACCCATACACTCTCTACACCATCTCTCTACACTCTCTACACCATGTCTCTACACTCTCTCCACCATCTCCCCACACTCTCTACACTCATACACTCTCTACAGCATCTCTCTACACTCATATACTCTCTACAGCATCTCTCTACACTCATATACGCTCTACACCATCTCTCCACACTAATACACTCTCTACAGCATCTCTCTACACGCTCTACACTCTCTACACCATCTCTCCACACTCATACACTCTTTACACCATCTCTCTACACTCTATACACTCTCTACACCATCTCTCCACACTCATACACTCTGCACCATCTCTCTACACTCTCTACACCATCTCTCTACACTCTCTACACCATCTCTCTACACTCTCCACACTCTCTACACTCTCTACACCATCTCTCCACACCCATACACTCTCTACACCATCTCTCTACACTCTCTACACCATCTCTCCACACTCATACACTCTGCACCATCTCTCTACACTCTCTACACTCTCTACACTCTCTACACCATCTCTCCACACTCATACACTCTTTACACCATCTCTCCACACTCATACACTCTTTACACCATCTCTCTACACTCTCTACACTCTCTACACCATCTCTCCACACTCTCTACACTCTCTACACCATCTCTCTACACTCTCTACACTCTCTACACTCTCTACACCATCTCTCTACACTCTCTACACTCTCTACACCATCTCTCTACACACTCTACACTCTCTACACCATCTCTCTACACTCTCTACACTCTCTACACCATCTCTCTACACTCTCTACACTCATACTCTCTACACTCATACACTCTCTACACCATCTCTCCACACTCATACACGCTCTACACAATCTCTCCACACTCATACACTCTTTACACCATCTCTCTACACTCTCTACACCATCTCTCCACACTCATACACTCTGCACCATCTCTCTACACTCTCTACACCATCTCTCCACACTCATACACTCTCTACACCATCTCTCTATACTCTATACACCATCTCTCGACACTCTCTACACTCTCTACACCATCTCTCTACACTCTCTACACTCTCTACACCATCTCTTTACACCATCTCTCTACACTCTCTACACCATCTCTCCACACTCATACACTCTGCACCATCTCTCTACACTCTCTACACCATCTCTCCACACTCATACACTCTCTACACCACATATGTCAGAGTCAAGGCCCGCGGGCCACATCCGGCCCGCAAGAAGGTTTTTTACGGCCCCTGGGATGATCTTGATTTATTATTAGAACCGGCCCGCAGCAAGCCGGCAGCCCGCAGATCTTTTACACGCACCAATACTACATTTCCCACAATGCAAAGGTGACGCACCGAGCAGTAGGCTGCTTCATTTCAATATTTATTGGCACAGCAGTCGTCAGCATCACAGTAAAATTAACTTTCAGATACCCATCAAAAATGGCAAAACGGAAGGTGGATACTGAGAACCGGGGGTTTCAAACAAGGTGGGAGTCGGAGTATATGTTCACGAAGGTAGCTGGAAAACCTGTGTGTCTTCTGTGTGGAGAAAGTGTGGCGGTACTGAAAGAGTATAATCTGAGACGACATTATGAAACGAAACACGCGGACAAAAACAAGAATATGGACATGGAACAAAGGCTACAAAAGGCCAGTTTTATTTTGGCAGAAGAGATCGCTAAATCAGCCCGGCCATTTACGGAGGGGGATTTCATCAAAAACTGCATGATTAAAGTTTGTGACGAAGTTTGCCCAGAAAAAAGGCAACTCTTTTTAAATGTGAGTCTGAGCAGAAACACCATTGCCGAGAGAGTAGACCAGTTGTCCATCAATCTAAAAGAGCAGCTTGTGAAAAAGGGAAAAGATTTTATTGCATATTCCTTGGCTGTGGATGAGAGCACCGACATTTCTGACATTGCCCAGTTGTCAATTTTCATCCGCGGAGTGGACTCCAACCTAAGCGTGACAGAGGAGTTTTTGGCTTTACGTCCTATGCATGGCACAACTACGGGGCATGATTTGTATGAAGAGGTGTCAAGATGTGTAAATGAGATGGAGCTGCCTTGGGAAAAACTCGTGGGTTTGACAACCGACGGAGCACCTGCGATGTGTGGACACAGGAGCGGACTGGTGGCGAAGATACGGGAAAAGATGCAAGAGGAAAACGCGACAGGTGAGCTGACAGCTTATCATTGTATCATACACCAGGAAGCGTTGTGCGGTAAAGCCTTGAAAATGGAGCATGTAATGAGCATCATCACGCGCACAGTTAACTTTATCAGAGCCAAAGGTTTGAATCACCGCCAGTTCAAGGCATTTCTGACGGAGTTAGAAACGGAGCATGGTGATTTGCCTTATCACACAGAGGTGCGATGGCTAAGCCAGGGAAAGGTGCTTCAAAGATGTTTCGAGCTTCGTGAGGAGATTTGTCTGTTCTTGGACAGCAAAGGGAAAGACACAACACAACTCCGAGACGAAATGTTTCTGTGTGAAATGGCTTTTCTGTGTGACATTACGAGTCATCTGAATGCAATAAACTTGCAGCTGCAGGGTCGGGATCGTGTCATCTCTGATATGTACAGTACAGTGAAGGCATTTAAAACCAAACTGACTCTGTGGGAGACGCAGATGCGGAAAGAAAATTTGAGCCACTTTCCCAGCTGCCAGACCATGAAAGAGAAGCTCTCTACCAGTGCGTTCCCGAGCACACAGTTGGCTGATAAAATAGGTATGCTTGCCGCTGACTTTCGACGCCGATTTGCTGACTTTGAAGCACAAAAAAGCAGGTTGGAACTGCTCGGTAACCCATTTGCTGTTGACGTGGAAAGCTCACCACCAAACCTCCAAATGGAGTTGATTGACCTCCAATGCAATGATGCACTGAGGGCAAAATATGCGGCAGTGGGTGCTGCGGAGTTCGCCCGTTTCCTCCCCGGCACAATGCCCCAGCTGCGCATCCAGGCTGCTCAAACGTTGTCTATGTTTGGCAGCACATACCTGTGTGAACAACTGTTTTCTTTGATGAACCTGAACAAAACATCACACAGAAGTCGACTTACTGCTGAACACCTCCACTCAATTCTGAGGATTTCTTCAGCTCAGAGCCTTACCCCGAACATTGATGAACTTGTGGAAAAGATGGGACACCACCAAGTATCACCCTCAACCTCAAACAAGTGAACATTACTGTGCAATCACATATTTAGAGTTTTTACTCAGTTCAAGTTTAAAAGTTAAAATTTAATATTTGTTTTCACTGCATGTTACTTCTCCTTAAACAAAGTGTTGTTTTTGATTAATAGATTTTTGCACTTTATTTTTTTGTATTTCAATCCAATTATATTTTAAAAATATTTCAGTTGAGTGGATGATAGAAAATTGCTATTATTGTTTTTTCTTTGAAGTAAATTTAGCCCACTTTTGCTAAAATAGAAAATATAGTCTACTGATGGTGCCTTGAATACCGGTTTCTTTCATTTAATGTTCATGTTATGGGGATATTTATATAAAGGAAATTTGTCTTTTGTGTCTGTTGAAAATTAAAGATTACTGACAGAGCCATAAGAAAATATTGCTTTATTTATCTGATCATATTGTAATATATTTGTTAGGTTTTCAGTAGGTTCAATTAGGTTCACTAGACCTAATTATGCGTCATTTAAAAATTTTTCAATGAACATTCGAACAGTCCGGCCCTCGTCTTGTAGCTGATTTTTTTATTTGGCCCTCCGTCCATTTGACTTTGACACCCCTGCTCTACACCATCTCTCTATACTCTATACACCATCTCTCGACACTCTCTACACTCTCTCCACACTCTCTACACTCTCTACACTCTCTACACCATCTCTCCACACCCATACACTCTCTACACCATCTCTCTACACTCTCTACACCATGTCTCTACACTCTCTCCACCATCTCCCCACACTCTACACTCATACACTCTCTACAGCATCTCTCTACACTCATATACTCTCTACAGCATCTCTCTACACTCATATACGCTCTACACCATCTCTCCACACTAATACACTCTCTACAGCATCTCTCTACACGCTCTACACTCTCTACACCATCTCTCCACACTCATACACTCTTTACACCATCTCTCTACACTCTATACACTCTCTACACCATCTCTCCACACTCATACACTCTGCACCATCTCTCTACACTCTCTACACCATCTCTCTACACTCTCTACACTCTCTACACCATCTCTCTACACTCTCCACACTCTCTACACTCTCTACACTCTCTACACCATCTCTCCACACCCATACACTCTCTACACCATCTCTCTACACTCTCTACACCATCTCTCCACACTCATACACTCTTTACACCATCTCTCTACACTCTCTACACCATCTCTCCACACTCATACACTCTGCACCATCTCTCTACACTCTCTACACTCTCTACACTCTCTACACCATCTCTCCACACTCATACACTCTTTACACCATCTCTCCACACTCATACACTCTTTACACCATCTCTCTACACTCTCTACACTCTCTACACCATCTCTCCACACTCTCTACACTCTCTACACCATCTCTCTACACTCTCTACACTCTCTACACCATCTCTCTACACTCTCTACACTCTCTACACCATCTCTCTACACACTCTACACTCTCTACACTCTCTACACCATCTCTCTACACCATCTCTCTACACTCTCTACACTCATACTCTCTACACTCATACACTCTCTACACCATCTCTCCACACTCATACACGCTCTACACAATCTCTCCACACTCATACACTCTTTACACCATCTCTCTACACTCTCTACACCATCTCTCCACACTCATACACTCTGCACCATCTCTCTACACTCTCTACACCATCTCTCCACACTCATACACTCTCTACACCATCTCTCTATACTCTATACACCATCTCTCGACACTCTCTACACCATCTCTCTACACTCTCTACACTCTCTACACCATCTCTTTACACCATCTCTCTACACTCTCTACACCATCTCTCCACACTCATACACTCTGCACCATCTCTCTACACTCTCTACACCATCTCTCCACACTCATACACTCTCTACACCATCTCTCTATACTCTATACACCATCTCTCGACACTCTCTACACTCTCTCCACACTCTCTACACTCTCTACACTCTCTACACCATCTCTCCACACCCATACACTCTCTACACCATCTCTCTACACTCTCTACACCATGTCTCTACACTCTCTCCACCATCTCCCCACACTCTACACTCATACACTCTCTACAGCATCTCTCTACACTCATATACTCTCTACAGCATCTCTCTACACTCATATACGCTCTACACCATCTCTCCACACTAATACACTCTCTACAGCATCTCTCTACACGCTCTACACTCTCTACACCATCTCTCCACACTCATACACTCTTTACACCATCTCTCTACACTCTATACACTCTCTACACCATCTCTCCACACTCATACACTCTGCACCATCTCTCTACACTCTCTACACCATCTCTCTACACTCTCTACACTCTCTACACCATCTCTCTACACTCTCCACACTCTCTACACTCTCTACACTCTCTACACCATCTCTCCACACCCATACACTCTCTACACCATCTCTCTACACTCTCTACACCATCTCTCCACACTCATACACTCTTTACACCATCTCTCTACACTCTCTACACCATCTCTCCACACTCATACACTCTGCACCATCTCTCTACACTCTCTACACTCTCTACACTCTCTACACCATCTCTCCACACTCATACACTCTTTACACCATCTCTCCACACTCATACACTCTTTACACCATCTCTCTACACTCTCTACACCATCTCTCCACACTCTCTACACTCTCTACACCATCTCTCTACACTCTCTACACTCTCTACACCATCTCTCTACACTCTCTACACTCTCTACACCATCTCTCTACACACTCTACACTCTCTACACCATCTCTCTACACTCTCTACACTCTCTACACCATCTCTCTACACCACATATGTCAGAGTCAAGGCCCGCGGGCCACATCCGGCCCGCAAGAAGGTTTTTTACGGCCCCTGGGATGATCTTGATTTATTATTAGAACCGGCCCGCAGCAAGCCGGCAGCCCGCAGATCTTTTACACGCACCAATACTACATTTCCCACAATGCAAAGGTGACGCACCGAGCAGTAGGCTGCTTCATTTCAATATTTATTGGCACAGCAGTCGTCAGCATCACAGTAAAATTAACTTTCAGATACCCATCAAAAATGGCAAAACGGAAGGTGGATACTGAGAACCGGGGGTTTCAAACAAGGTGGGAGTCGGAGTATATGTTCACGAAGGTAGCTGGAAAACCTGTGTGTCTTCTGTGTGGAGAAAGTGTGGCGGTACTGAAAGAGTATAATCTGAGACGACATTATGAAACGAAACACGCGGACAAAAACAAGAATATGGACATGGAACAAAGGCTACAAAAGGCAGAGGAATTAAAACGAGGCCTCAAATCTCGACAGGCTCTGTTCAAAAAAGCCAAATCACAAGGCCAGGCTGCTGTCAAGGCCAGTTTTATTTTGGCAGAAGAGATCGCTAAATCAGCCCGGCCATTTACGGAGGGGGATTTCATCAAAAACTGCATGATTAAAGTTTGTGACGAAGTTTGCCCAGAAAAAAGGCAACTCTTTTTAAATGTGAGTCTGAGCAGAAACACCATTGCCGAGAGAGTAGACCAGTTGTCCATCAATCTAAAAGAGCAGCTTGTGAAAAAGGGAAAAGATTTTATTGCATATTCCTTGGCTGTGGATGAGAGCACCGACATTTCTGACATTGCCCAGTTGTCAATTTTCATCCGCGGAGTGGACTCCAACCTAAGCGTGACAGAGGAGTTTTTGGCTTTACGTCCTATGCATGGCACAACTACGGGGCATGATTTGTATGAAGAGGTGTCAAGATGTGTAAATGAGATGGAGCTGCCTTGGGAAAAACTCGTGGGTTTGACAACCGACGGAGCACCTGCGATGTGTGGACACAGGAGCGGACTGGTGGCGAAGATACGGGAAAAGATGCAAGAGGAAAACGCGACAGGTGAGCTGACAGCTTATCATTGTATCATACACCAGGAAGCGTTGTGCGGTAAAGCCTTGAAAATGGAGCATGTAATGAGCATCATCACGCGCACAGTTAACTTTATCAGAGCCAAAGGTTTGAATCACCGCCAGTTCAAGGCATTTCTGACGGAGTTAGAAACGGAGCATGGTGATTTGCCTTATCACACAGAGGTGCGATGGCTAAGCCAGGGAAAGGTGCTTCAAAGATGTTTCGAGCTTCGTGAGGAGATTTGTCTGTTCTTGGACAGCAAAGGGAAAGACACAACACAACTCCGAGACGAAATGTTTCTGTGTGAAATGGCTTTTCTGTGTGACATTACGAGTCATCTGAATGCAATAAACTTGCAGCTGCAGGGTCGGGATCGTGTCATCTCTGATATGTACAGTACAGTGAAGGCATTTAAAACCAAACTGACTCTGTGGGAGACGCAGATGCGGAAAGAAAATTTGAGCCACTTTCCCAGCTGCCAGACCATGAAAGAGAAGCTCTCTACCAGTGCGTTCCCGAGCACACAGTTGGCTGATAAAATAGGTATGCTTGCCGCTGACTTTCGACGCCGATTTGCTGACTTTGAAGCACAAAAAAGCAGGTTGGAACTGCTCGGTAACCCATTTGCTGTTGACGTGGAAAGCTCACCACCAAACCTCCAAATGGAGTTGATTGACCTCCAATGCAATGATGCACTGAGGGCAAAATATGCGGCAGTGGGTGCTGCGGAGTTTGCCCGTTTCCTCCCCGGCACAATGCCCCAGCTGCGCATCCAGGCTGCTCAAACGTTGTCTATGTTTGGCAGCACATACCTGTGTGAACAACTGTTTTCTTTGATGAACCTGAACAAAACATCACACAGAAGTCGACTTACTGCTGAACACCTCCACTCAATTCTGAGGATTTCTTCAGCTCAGAGCCTTACCCCGAACATTGATGAACTTGTGGAAAAGATGGGACACCACCAAGTATCACCCTCAACCTCAAACAAGTGAACATTACTGTGCAATCACATATTTAGAGTTTTTACTCAGTTCAAGTTTAAAAGTTAAAATTTAATATTTGTTTTCACTGCATGTTACTTCTCCTTAAACAAAGTGTTGTTTTTGATTAATAGATTTTTGCACTTTATTTTTTTGTATTTCAATCCAATTATATTTTAAAAATATTTCAGTTGAGTGGATGATAGAAAATTGCTATTATTGTTTTTTCTTTGAAGTAAATTTAGCCCACTTTTGCTAAAATAGAAAATATAGTCTACTGATGGTGCCTTGAATACCGGTTTCTTTCATTTAATGTTCATGTTATGGGGATATTTATATAAAGGAAATTTGTCTTTTGTGTCTGTTGAAAATTAAAGATTACTGACAGAGCCATAAGAAAATATTGCTTTATTTATCTGATCATATTGTAATATATTTGTTAGGTTTTCAGTAGGTTCAATTAGGTTCACTAGACCTAATTATGCGTCATTTAAAAAATTTTCAATGAACATTCGAACAGTCCGGCCCTCGTCTTGTAGCTGATTTTTTTTATTTGGCCCTCCGTCCATTTGACTTTGACACCCCTGCTCTACACCATCTCTCTACACTCTCTACACTCATACTCTCTACACTCATACACTCTCTACACCATCTCTCCACACTCATACACGCTCTACACAATCTCTCCACACTCATACACTCTTTACACCATCTCTCTACACTCTCTACACCATCTCTCCACACTCATACACTCTCTACACCATCTCTCTATACTCTATACACCATCTCTCGACACTCTCTACACTCTCTACACCATCTCTCTACACTCTCTACACTCTCTACACCATCTCTTTACACCATCTCGCTACACTCTCTACACCATCTCTCCACACTCATACACTCTGCACCATCTCTCTACACTCTCTACACCATCTCTCCACACTCATACACTCTCTACACCATCTCTCTATACTCTATACACCATCTCTCGACACTCTCTACACTCTCTCCACACTCTCTACACTCTCTACACTCTCTACACCATCTCTCCACACCCATACACTCTCTACACCATCTCTCTACACTCTCTACACCATGTCTCTACACTCTCTCCAGCATCTCCCCACACTCTACACTCATACACTCTCTACAGCATCTCTCTACACTCATATACTCTCTACAGCATCTCTCTACACTCATATACGCTCTACACCATCTCTCCACACTAATACACTCTCTACAGCATCTCTCTACACGCTCTACACTCTCTACACCATCTCTCCACACTCATACACTCTTTACACCATCTCTCTACACTCTATACACTCTCTACACCATCTCTCCACACTCATACACTCTGCACCATCTCTCTACACTCTCTACACCATCTCTCTACACTCTCTACACTCTCTACACCATCTCTCTACACTCTCCACACTCTCTACACTCTCTACACTCTCTACACCATCTCTCCACACCCATACACTCTCTACACCATCTCTCTACACTCTCTACACCATCTCTCCACACTCATACACTCTTTACACCATCTCTCTACACTCTCTACACCATCTCTCCACACTCATACACTCTGCACCATCTCTCTACACTCTCTACACCATCTCTCTACACTCTCTACACTCTCTACACCATCTCTCTACACTCTCCACACTCTCTACACTCTCTACACTCTCTACACCATCTCTCCACACCCATACACTCTCTACACCATCTCTCTACACTCTCTACACCATCTCTCCACACTCATACACTCTTTACACCATCTCTCTACACTCTCTACACCATCTCTCCACACTCATACACTCTGCACCATCTCTCTACACTCTCTACACTCTCTACACTCTCTACACCATCTCTCCACACTCATACACCCTTTACACCATCTCTCCACACTCATACACTCTTTACACCATCTCTCTACACTCTCTACACTCTCTACACCATCTCTCCACACTCTCTACACTCTCTACACCATCTCTCTACACTCTCTACACTCTCTACACTCTCTACACTATCTCTCTACACTCTCTACACCATCTCTCTACACACTCTACACTCTCTACACTATCTCTCTACACTCTCTACACCATCTCTCTACACACTCTACACTCTCTACACCATCTCTCTACACTCTCTACACCATCTCTCTACACTCTATACACTCTCTACACCATCTCTCCACACTCATACACTCTGCACCATCTCTCTACACTCTCTACACTCTCTACACCATCTCTCTACACTCTCTACACTCTCTACACCATCTCTCTACACTCTCTACACTCTCCACACTCTCTACACTCTCTATACTCTCTACACCATCTCTCCACACCCATACACTCTCTACACCATCTCTCTACACTCTCTACACCATGTCTCTACACTCTCTCCACCATCTCCCCACACTCTCTACACTCATACACTCTCTACAGCATCTCTCTACACTCATATACTCTCTACAGCATCTCTCTACACTCATATACGCTCTACACCATCTCTCCACACTAATACACTCTCTACAGCATCTCTCTACACGCTCTACACTCTCTACACCATCTCTCCACACTCATACACTCTTTACACCATCTCTCTACACTCTATACACTCTCTACACCATCTCTCCACACTCATACACTCTGCACCATCTCTCTACACTCTCTACACCATCTCTCTACACTCTCTACACTCTCTACACCATCTCTCTACACTCTCCACACTCTCTACACTCTCTACACTCTCTACACCATCTCTCCACACCCATACACTCTCTACACCATCTCTCTACACTCTCTACACCATCTCTCCACACTCATACACTCTTTACACCATCTCTCTACACTCTCTACACCATCTCTCCACACTCATACACTCTGCACCATCTCTCTACACTCTCTACACCATCTCTCCACACTCATACACTCTTTACACCATCTCTCCACACTCATACACTCTTTACACCATCTCTCTACACTCTCTACACTCTCTACACCATCTCTCCACACTCTCTACACTCTCTACACCATCTCTCTACACTCTCTACACTCTCTACACTCTCTACACCATCTCTCTACACTCTCTACAATCTCTACACCATCTCTCTACACACTCTACACTCTCTACACATCTCTCTACACTCTCTACACTCTCTACACCATCTCTCTACACCATCTCTCTACACTCTCTACACTCATACTCTCTACACTCATACACTCTCTACACCATCTCTCCACACTCATACACGCTCTACACAATCTCTCCACACTCATACACTCTTTACACCATCTCTCTACACTCTCTACACCATCTCTCCACACTCATACACTCTGCACCATCTCTCTACACTCTCTACACCATCTCTCCACACTCATACACTCTCTACACCATCTCTCTATACTCTATACACCATCTCTCGACACTCTCTACACTCTCTACACCATCTCTCTACACTCTCTACACTCTCTACACCATCTCTCTACACCATCTCTCTACACTCTCTACACTCATACTCTCTACACTCATACACTCTCTACACCATCTCTCCACACTCATACACTCTTTACACCATCTCTCTACACTCTCTACACCATCTCTCCACACTCATACACTCTGCACCATCTCTCTACACTCTCTACACCATCTCTCCACACTCATACACTCTCTACACCATCTCTCTATACTCTATACACCATCTCTCGACACTCTCTACACTCTCTACACCATCTCTCTACACTCTCTACACACTCTACACTCTCTACACCATCTCTCTACACCCAAACACTCTCTACACCATCTATCTACACTCTCTACACTCTCTACACTCTCTACACCATATCTCTACAGTCTCTACACTCTCTCCACCATCTCCCGACACTCTCTACACTCATACACTCTCTACAGCATCTCTCTACACTCATACACTCTCTACAGCATCTCTCTACACTCATATACTCTCTACAGCATCTCTCCACGCTCATACACTCTCTACAGCATCTCTCCACACTCATACACTCTCTACACCATCTCTCTACACTCTCTACACACTCTACACTCTCTACACCATCTCTCTACACCCAAACACTCTCTACACCATCTATCTACACTCTCTACACCATATCTCTACAGTCTCCCGACACTCTCTACACTCATACACTCTCTACAGCATCTCTCTACACTCATATACTCTCTACACCATCTCTCCACGCTCATACACTCTCTACAGCATCTCTCCACACTCATACACTCTCTACACCATCTCTCCACACTCATACACTCTTTACACCATCTCTCTACACTCTATACACTCTCTACACCATCTCTCCACACTCATACACTCTGCACCATCTCTCTACACTCTCTACACTCTCTACACCATCTCTCTACACTCTCCACACTCTCTACACTCTCTACACCATATCTCTACAGTCTCTACACTCTCTCCACCATCTCCCCACACTCTCTACACTCATACACTCTCTACAGCATCTCTCTACACTCATATACTCTCTACAGCATCTCTCTACACTCATATACGCTCTACACCATCTCTCCACACTAATACACTCTCTACAGCATCTCTCTACACTCTCTACACTCTCTACACCATCTCTCCACACTCATACACTCTTTACACCATCTCTCTACACTCTATACACTCTCTACACCATCTCTCCACACTCATACACTCTGCACCATCTCTCTACACTCTCTACACCATCTCTCTACACTCTCTACACTCTCTACACCATCTCTCTACACTCTCCACACTCTCTACACTCTCTACACTCTCTACACCATCTCTCCACACTCATACACTCTCTACACCATCTCTCTATACTCTATACACCATCTCTCGACACTCTCTACACTCTCTACACCATCTCTCTACACCATCTCTCTACACTCTCTACACTCATACTCTCTACACTCATACACTCTCTACACCATCTCTCCACACTCATACACTCTTTACACCATCTCTCTACACTCTCTACACCATCTCTCCACACTCATACACTCTGCACCATCTCTCTACACTCTCTACACCATCTCTCCACACTCATACACTCTCTACACCATCTCTCTATACTCTATACACCATCTCTCGACACTCTCTACACTCTCTACACCATCTCTCTACACTCTCTACACACTCTACACTCTCTACACCATCTCTCTACACCCAAACACTCTCTACACCATCTATCTACACTCTCTACACTCTCTACACTCTCTACACCATATCTCTACAGTCTCTACACTCTCTCCACCATCTCCCGACACTCTCTACACTCATACACTCTCTACAGCATCTCTCTACACTCATACACTCTCTACAGCATCTCTCTACACTCATATACTCTCTACAGCATCTCTCCACGCTCATACACTCTCTACAGCATCTCTCCACACTCATACACTCTCTACACCATCTCTCTACACTCTCTACACACTCTACACTCTCTACACCATCTCTCTACACCCAAACACTCTCTACACCATCTATCTACACTCTCTACACCATATCTCTACAGTCTCCCGACACTCTCTACACTCATACACTCTCTACAGCATCTCTCTACACTCATATACTCTCTACACCATCTCTCCACGCTCATACACTCTCTACAGCATCTCTCCACACTCATACACTCTCTACACCATCTCTCCACACTCATACACTCTTTACACCATCTCTCTACACTCTATACACTCTCTACACCATCTCTCCACACTCATACACTCTGCACCATCTCTCTACACTCTCTACACTCTCTACACCATCTCTCTACACTCTCTACACTCTCTACACCATCTCTCTACACTCTCCACACTCTCTACACTCTCTACACCATATCTCTACAGTCTCTACACTCTCTCCACCATCTCCCCACACTCTCTACACTCATACACTCTCTACAGCATCTCTCTACACTCATATACTCTCTACAGCATCTCTCTACACTCATATACGCTCTACACCATCTCTCCACACTAATACACTCTCTACAGCATCTCTCTACACTCTCTACACTCTCTACACCATCTCTCCACACTCATACACTCTTTACACCATCTCTCTACACTCTATACACTCTCTACACCATCTCTCCACACTCATACACTCTGCACCATCTCTCTACACTCTCTACACCATCTCTCTACACTCTCTACACTCTCTACACCATCTCTCTACACTCTCCACACTCTCTACACTCTCTACACTCTCTACACCATCTCTCCACACTCATACACTCTCTACACCATCTCTCTATACTCTATACACCATCTCTCGACACTCTCTACACTCTCTACACCATCTCTCTACACTCTCTACACTCTACACCATCTCTCTACACCATCTCTCTACACTCTCTACACTCATACTCTCTACACTCATACACTCTCTACACCATCTCTCCACACTCATACACGCTCTACACCATCTCTCCACACTCATACACTCTTTACACCATCTCTCTACACTCTCTACACCATCTCTCCACACTCATACACTCTGCACCATCTCTCTACACTCTCTACACCATCTCTCCACACTCATACACTCTCTACACCATCTCTCTATACTCTATACACCATCTCTCGACACTCTCTACACTCTCTACACCATCTCTCTACACTCTCTACACACTCTACACTCTCTACACCATCTCTCTACACCCAAACACTCTCTACACCATCTATCTACACTCTCTACACCATATCTCTACAGTCTCCCGACACTCTCTACACTCATACACTCTCTACAGCATCTCTCTACACTCATATACTCTCTACACCATCTCTCCACGCTCATACACTCTCTACAGCATCTCTCCACACTCATACACTCTCTACACCATCTCTCCACGCTCATACACTCTCTACAGCATCTCTCCACGCTCATACACTCTCTACAGCATCTCTCCACACTCATACACTCTCTACACCATCTCTCCACACTCATACACTCTTTACACCATCTCTCTACACTCTCTACACTCTCTACAGCATCTCTCTACACTCATACACTCTCTACAGCATCTCTCTACACTCATATACTCTCTACAGCATCTCTCCACGCTCATACACTCTCTACAGCATCTCTCCACACTCATATACTCTCTACAGCATCTCTCCACGCTCATACACTCTCTCCACCATCTCCCGACACTCTCTACACTCATACACTCTCTACAGCATCTCTCTACACTCATACACTCTCTACAGCATCTCTCTACACTCATATACTCTCTACAGCATCTCTCCACGCTCATACACTCTCTACAGCATCTCTCCACACTCATACACTCTCTACACCATCTCTCTACACTCTCTACACACTCTACACTCTCTACACCATCTCTCTACACCCAAACACTCTCTACACCATCTATCTACACTCTCTACACCATATCTCTACAGTCTCCCGACACTCTCTACACTCATACACTCTCTACAGCATCTCTCTACACTCATATACTCTCTACACCATCTCTCCACGCTCATACACTCTCTACAGCATCTCTCCACACTCATACACTCTCTACACCATCTATCCACACTCATACACTCTTTACACCATCTCTCTACACTCTATACACTCTACACCATCTCTCCACACTCATACACTCTGCACCATCTCTCTACACTCTCTACACTCTCTACACCATCTCTCTACACTCTCCACACTCTCTACACTCTCTACACCATCTCTCCACACCCATACACTCTCTACACCATCTCTCTACACTCTCTACACCATATCTCTACAGTCTCTACACTCTCTCCACCATCTCCCCACACTCTCTACACTCATACACTCTCTACAGCATCTCTCTACACTCATATACTCTCTACAGCATCTCTCTACACTCATATACGCTCTACACCATCTCTACAGTCTCTACACTCTCTCCACCATCTCCCCACACTCTCTACACTCATACACTCTCTACAGCATCTCTCTACACTCTCTACACTCTCTACACCATCTCTCCACACTCATACACTCTTTACACCATCTCTCTACACTCTATACACTCTCTACACCATCTCTCCACACTCATACACTCTGCACCATCTCTCTACACTCTCTACACCATCTCTCTACACTCTCTACACTCTCTACACCATCTCTCTACACTATCCACACACGCTACACTCTCTACACTCTCTACACCATCTCTCCACACCCATACACTCTCTACACCATCTCTCTACACTCTCTACACCATCTCTCTACACTCTATACACTCTATACACCATCTCTCTACACTCTCTACACCATCTCTCCACACTCATACACTCTTTACACCATCTCTCTACACTCTCTACACCATCTCTCCACACTCATACACTCTGCACCATCTCTCTACACTCTCTTCACTCTCTACACTCTCTACACCATCTCTCTACACTCTCTACACTCTCTACACCATCTCTCCACACTCTCTACACTCTCCACACTCTCTACACTCTCTACACTCTCTACACCATCTCTCCACACCCATACACTCTCTACACCATCTCTCTACACTCTCTACACCATCTCTCTACACTCTCTACACTCTCTACACCATCTCTCTACACTCATACACTCTCTACACCATCTCTCTACAGTCTCTACACTCATACACTCTCTACACCATCTCTCTACACTCTCTACACCATCTCCCCACATTCTCTACACTCATACACTCTCTACACCATCTCTCTACACTCATACTCTCTACAGCATCTCTCTACACTCATACACTCTCTAACCATCTCTCTACACTCATACACTCTCTACAGCATCTCTCTACACTCATATACTCTCTACAGCATCTCTCTACACTAATACGCTCTCTACACCATCTCTCCACACTCATACACTCTCTACACCATCTCTCCACACTCATACACTCCCTACACCATCTCTCTACACTCTCTAAACCATCTCTCTACACTCTCTACACTCTCTACACCATCTCTCCACACTAATACACTCTTTACACCATCTCTCTACACTCTATACACTCTCTACACCATCTCTCCACACTCATACACTCTGCACCATCTCTCTACACTCTCTACACTCTCTACACCATCTCTCTACACTCTCTACACTCTCTACACCATCTCTCTACACTCTCCACACTCTCTACACCATCTCTCTACACTCATACTCTCTACAGCATCTCTCTATACTCATACACTCTCTAACCATCTCTCTACACTCATACACTCTCTACAGCATCTCTCTACACTCATATACTCTCTACAGCATCTCTCTACACTAATACGCTCTCTACACCATCTCTCCACACTCATACACTCTCTACACCATCTCTCCACACTCATACACTCTCTACACCATCTCTCTACACTCTCTAAACCATCTCTCTACACTCTCTACACTCTCTACACCATCTCTCCACACTCATACACTCTTTACACCATCTCTCTACACTCTATACACTCTCTACACCATCTCTCCACACTCATACACTCTGCACCATCTCTCTACACTCTCTACACTCTCTACACCATCTCTCTACACTCTCTACACTCTCTACACCATCTCTCTACACTCTCCACACTCTCTACACTCTCTACACCATCTCTCCACACCCATACACTCTCTACACCATCTCTCTACACTCTCTACACCATATCTCTACAGTCTCTACACTCTCTCCACCATCTCCCCACACTCTCTACACTCATACACTCTCTACAGCATCTCTCTACACTCATATACGCTCTACACCATCTCTCCACACTAATACACTCTACAGCATCTCTCCACACTCATACACTCTCTACACCATCTCTCCACACTGATACACTCTTTACACCATCTCTCTACACTCTCTACACCATCTCTACAGTCTCTACACTCTCTCCACCATCTCCCCACACTCTCTACACTCATACACTCTCTACAGCATCTCTCTACACTCATATACTCTCTACAGCATCTCTCTACACTCATATACGCTCTACACCATCTCTCTACACTCTATACACTCTCTACACCATCTCTCTACACTCATACACTCTGCACCATCTCTCTACACTCTCTACACTCTCTACACCATCTCTCTACACTCTCCACACTCTCTACACTCTCTACACTCTCTACACCATCTCTCCACACCCATACACTCTCTACACCATCTCTCTACACTCTCTACACCATCTCTCTACACTCTCTACACCATCTCTCTACACTCTCTACACTCTCTACACCATCTCTCTACACTCATACACTCTCTACACCATCTCTCCACAGTCTCTACACTCATACACTCTCTACACCATCTCTCTACACTCTCTCCACCATCTCCCCACACTCTCTACACTCATACACTCTCTAACCATCTCTCTACACTCATACACTCTCTACAGCATCTCTCTACACTCATATACTCTCTACAGCATCTCTCTACACTAATACGCTCTCTACACCATCTCTCCACACTCATACACTCTCTACACCATCTCTCCACACTCATACACTCTCTACACCATCTCTCTACACTCATACATTCTCTACAGCATCTCTCTACACTCATTTCTGCTTATTTATTTCCCCTTGTGTACTTTAACCATTTGTACATTGTTACAACACTGTATATATATATATATATAATATGACATTTGTAATGTCTTTATTGTTTTGAAACTTTTGTATGTGTAATGTTTACTGTTAATTGTTATTGGTTATTTCACCTCACTTGCTTTGGCAATGTTAACACATGTTTCCCATACCAATAAAGCCAATTTAATTTTGAGAGCGAGAGAGAGCGAGAGCGAGAGAGCGAGAGAGAGCGAGAGCGAGAGAGAGAGAGAGAGAGAGAGAGAGAGAGAGAGAGAGAGAGAGAGAGAGAGAGAGAGAGAGAGAGAGAGAGAGAGAGAGAGAGAGAGAGAGAGAGAGAGAGAGAGAGAGAGAGAGAGAGAGAGAGAGAGAGAGAGAGAGAGAGAGAGAGAGAGAGAGAGAGAGAGAGAGAGAGAGAGAGAGAGAGAGACTCTCTGCAGTTGCATCAATCGACATATAGATGCTGAGCGTCAGTCTGACTCCATCTCTCCACCTCCAGTGGTTGTATTGTGGCTAATAATTTGGCTTGCTGAGTGAGACTTCTCATAGACACATCTCCAGCTCTACGTACTAGACCACTGGAGCCTGGCAGGAGGCAGTATTGAGTTAGGGCTGGTGAGGGAAGTCCATTGGTGAGAAAAAGATAGAGAGAGAGAGATAGGAAGGTCGACATTGATAGGGTGCTGAGAGAAGAGGAGAGCTGAGGTAAATTGAGATGCTGAATGGGCTGTGGAAGCCTCAGTGGATCAATGAGACACCTGAATTCTCTGATCTCATTCACACTGATAGACATCTTTTCCCCTTCCTCTCACGCTGTGTGTCTCCTCCGCTCAGGTTTTTGACTGACACACACACACACACACACACACATTTGTGCCCACACACACACACACACACTTTTTTGATGAATGCACAAACATGTGTGGGGGCATGGTGTGTGTGCGCTTGTAAGACAGCAGCTGTGGGCTGAATGGAGCCACTCTGTCATCCAATATCACATCCTCTTTTAAAACGCACTAGACCTGATCTTCACCTCAGACAGCCAAGGATATGCTAACAATGTACCGTACAAAGTTCAATTCTATCCAGAGATGGTAAAATACCACAATAAAATGCCACAATATCTAGCATCATTTGTAAAGTTGTACAAATTCCATACCCATGGTCATGGTTAGGGCTGTTGCGGTGGCCATATTTCCGCCACACCGGCAGTCATGAGTCACAAACACAGTAAAAATCCTTGTGACAGAACAGTTGAAAAATGTATTGCAAATAGAAATCAAAACTGGATAGTCTTTAGAGATATATGGGATGGGTTGAGGAGAGCTGAAGGATAGGACTGGATAGTCTTTAGAGATAGATGGGAGGGGTTGAGGGTAGGCTGGGACTGGATAGTCTTTAGAGATAGATGGGAGGGGTTGAGGAGAGCTGAAGGATAGGACTGGATAGTCTTTAGATATAGATGGGAGGGGTTGAGGAGAGCTGAAGGATGGGACTGGATAGTCTTTAGAGATAGATGGGAGGGGTTGAGGGTAGCTGAAGGATAGGACTGGATAGTCTTTAGAGATAGATGGGAGGGGTTGAGGAGAGCTGAAGGATAAGACTGGATAGTCTTTAGAGATAGATGGGAGGGGTTGAGGGTAGGCTGGGACTGGATAGTCTTTAGAGATAGATGGGAGGGGTTGAGGAGAGCTGAAGGATGGGACTGGATAGTCTTTAGAGATAGATGGGAGTGGTTGAGGAGAGCTGAAGGATGGGACTGGATAGTCTTTAGAGATAGATGAGAGTGGTTGAGGAGAGCTGAAGGATGGGACTGGATAGTCTTTAGAGATAGATGAGAGTGGTTGAGGAGAGCTGAAGGATGGGACTGGATAGTCTTTAGAGATAGATGGGAGTGGTTGAGGAGAGCTGAAGGATGGGACTGGATAGTCTTTAGAGATAGATGGGAGGGGTTGAGGGTAAGCTGGGACTGGATAGTCTTTAGAGATAGATGAGAGGGGTTGAGGAGAGCTGAAGGATGGGACTGGATAGTCTTTAGAGATAGATGGGAGGGGTTGAGGGTAAGCTGGGATTGGATAGTCTTTAGAGATAGATGAGAGGGGTTGAGGAGAGCTGAAGGATGGGATTGGATAGTCTTTAGAGATAGATGGGAGGGGTTGAGGGTAAGCTGGGACTGGATAGTCTTTAGAGATAGATGGGAGGGGTTGAGGAGAGCTGAAGGATGGGATTGGATAGTCTTTAGAGATAGATGGGAGGGGTTGAGGGTAGCTGAAGGATGGGATTGGATAGTCTTTAGATATAGATGGGAGGGGTTGAGGGTAGCTGAAGGATGGGATTGGATAGTCTTTAGATATAGATGGGAGGGGTTGAGGGTAGCTGAAGGATGGGAGTAAAAACAAACAAAAGTAACTGTTGTATAATATACTGTGTCAATAAAATGTATATAGTATGTACAGTACCATTCAAAAGTTTGGACACGCCTTCTCATTCCAGGGTTTTTCTATAGTTGTACTATTTTCTACAGTCTAGAATAAGACATCAAAACTATGAAATAACACATATGTAATCATGTAGTAACCAAAAAAAGTGTTCAATCAAAATACATTTTTGATTTACAGTATATATTCTTTGCCGTGATGACTCCCTTTGCCTTGATGACAGCTTTGTACACTTTTGGCATTCTCCCAAGCAGCTTTATGAGGTAGTCACCTGGAATGCATTCCAATTAACAGGTGTGCCTTGTTAATTGAAATACAATAATAATAATGATAATAATAATTCCATCTGACTGTTGAGTAATTTCCTCTTATGCACTCTGGACATGCATGTACCCAACTCACTAACTTGATCATCAGGTCCTAATGGCCTGGTACTCAGGACTCGTTGTCCCTCTCAAATGCATTCAAAAGTTACATCAAACACTTATATTCAAAACAGTCCCATGCTTTTAAAACTCATGATCAATTTGAAGAAAGAAGTTCAACAGCAGGTTGAAACTGAGTGCTTGTTGTGCTCGTTGTGGATGTTGTTTCAAAGCCGAACCCATCAAAATGGACTTTCTAAGGTGTTGATTCATTCAAAACGCCCATACTATTAGAGCTTGTAAATACCATAGGCCTATATATGGACATAATTAAATTAATGATTGTGCAATACATAGCCAATACTCCAAAATTCTCCAAATTCTAGTAATCGTCTTTGAGTTTGGACTGTAGTACTATGCATACTGGATGGTCAGGTTACCTTATGCTACGCTCCAAAATGTCTATCCATTAATCTAGGAGAGAATGTATAGGCCTAGGCAATGCTATTGGTTAATTGATTGTGCAGGGTGGCTTCCAGAGTTAGCCTACAATTATAGTGAATTTGAATTTGATTTGGAATAGCATAGTAATAGGGCCTTTTTTATATGTTCATAATGAATAGGCTGACACATTACCTTTAGCTGGAAGCCTATCTCACCACAGTGCATTTCCATCTCCTCCTCTCGCTCCTTCATTCCTTCGATATGCAATCCTGTGTGAAAGCAGAGTTTTGATGGTTGCCACTAACAAGAGGAGGATGAAATTATGATCACTAGATGAGAGAACAGCGCGTGCAGCCTGAGGCAAAGAACAAAGCTCAAGTTCTTTTTGCAACTTTCTCAAATCATCAATAGCCTGTTGTCACATCATGCAGCCCATATTTGTTTTGATTTAAGACATTCTAAGGTTTGTATCATTCACAGCTAAAGTTGCCAAATAACTCTAAATCTAGCATGTGTCTACTGTAGCAAATTGTTTTACGCTCAAGATAGCCACTTCATATGCCCACTGGCTATCCTTTATTGTATTCAGCTAAGTTCAATTATATTCTTTATACTATAATATCATATAATATAAAATAATGACATGGGACTTACAGTTGAAGTCGGAAGTTTACATACACTTAGGTTGGAGTCATTAAAACCAGTTTTTTAACTACTCCACAAATTTCTTGTTAACGAACTATAGTTTTGGCAAGTCGGTTAGGACATCTACTTTGCGCGTGACACAAGTAATTTTTCCAGCAATTGTTTACAGACAGATTACTTCACTTATAATTCACTATATCACAATTCCAGTGGGTCAGAAGATTACATACACTAAGTTGACTGTGCCTTTAAACAGCTTGGAAAATTCCAGAAAATTATGTCATGGCTTTAGAAGCTTCTGATAGGCCAATTGACATCATTTTAGTCAATTGGAGGTGTACCTCTTGATGTATTTAAAGGCCTACCTTCAAACTCAGTGCCTCTTTGCTTGACATCATGGGAAAACCAAAAGAAATCAGCCGACCACAGAAAAAACATTGTAGACTTCCACAAATGTCTGGTTCATCCTTGGGAGCAATTTCCAAACGCCTGAAGGTACCACGTTCATCTGTACAAACAATAGTACGCAAGTATAAACACCATGGGACCACGCAGCCATCATACCGCTCAGGAAGGAGATGCGTTCGTAGAGATTCCTTCCTAGGCGCGTTCCTGTCTCCTAGAGATTAACGTACTTTGGTGCGAAAAGTGCAAATCAATCCCAGAACAACAGCAAAGGACCTTGTGGAGTTGTTGGAGGAAACATGTACAAACGTTTCTATATCCACAGTCCTATATAACGAGTCCCATATTGACATAACCTGAAAGGCCACTCAGCCATGAAGAAGCCACTGCTCCAAAACCGCCATAAACAAGCCAGACTACGGTTTGCAACTGCACATGGGAACAAAGATCGTACTTTTTGAGAAATGTCCTCTGGTCTGATGAAACAAAAATAGAAGTGTTTGGCCATAATGACCATCGTTATGTTTGGAGGAAAAAAGGGGAGGCTTGCAAGCTGAAGAACGCCATTCCAATCGTGAAGCACGGGGGTGGCAGTATCATGTTGTGGGGGTGCTTTGCTGCAGGAGGGACTGGTGCACTTCACAAAATAGATGGCATCATGACGAAGGAACATTATGTGGATATATTGAAGCAACATCTCAAGACAAGTTAAAGCTTGGAAGTTAAAGCTTGGTCTCAAATGGGTCTTCCAAATGGACAATGACCCCAAGCATACTTCCAATGTTGTGGCAAAATGGCTTAAGGACAACAAAGTCAAGGTATTGGAGTGTCCATCACAAAGCCCTGACCTAAATCCTATAGAAAATTTGTGTGCAGAACTGAAAAAGCGTGTGCGAGCAAGGAGGCCTACAAATCCCATTCAGTTACACCAGCTCTGTCAGGAGGAATGGACCAAAATTCACCCAACGTATTGTGGGAAGCTTGTGGAAGGCTACCTGAAATGTTTGACCGAAGTTAAACAATTTAAAGGCAATGCTACCAAATACTAATTGAGTGTATGTAAACTTCTGACCCACTGGGAATGTGATGAAAGAAATAAAAGCTGAAATATATAATTCTCTCTACTATTATTCTGACATTTCACAATCTTAAAATAAAGTGGAGATCCTAACTGACCTAAGACAGGGAATTTTTACAAGGTTTAAATGTCAGGAATTGTGAAAAACTCAGTTTAAATGTGTTTGGCTAAGGTGTAAACTTCCGACTTCAACTGTATAAACATATCTTGTCTGCTAAATGAACTAGCCTACAGTCTATGTCATGGACGCACAGCAAGATAACATACAGTAGGCCAACTCATTTTCAGTTCTTCTGAAAAATATTTTCTTCATATCATAGTGTTTCTTTAGCCCTGCCTAAAATAATAATGGACAGACAGACAGACTAACATTTAAACAGACACATTTAAACAGACTGATATTTAAACAGACATTTAAACAGACAGACAGAAAGACAGACTAACATTTAAACAGACAGACATTTAAACAGACTAACATTTAAACAGACAGACATTTAAACAGCATAAAAATGCACACCTCCCTCAGTGTGATAAGGAGGAGATATGGAGCAGCATGACTCATTGTGCTGGACCGCCAGACAGCAGAAGCAGATTGGACTAGAACATGTATCTAAACCAGCCAGGAGAAGGAATATGGAACTAGCTAGCAGTCTGTGGTTAGCATTAGCTAATGTTAGTGTTACCTCAAAGCCTCTCTGGGGATGGAGCTACCTGTCTGTCACACCTGCCAGGACACAGTGTGTCTACACAGTCACACACAACCGGAGGCTTCATAATACATACTACATGACCAAAACTATGTGAACACCTGTTCATTGAATATTTCATTCCAAAATCATGGGCATTAATATGGATTTGGTCTCCCCTTTGCTGCTATAACAGCCTCCACTACCCTGGGAAGGCTTTCAATGGATGTTGGACATTGTTGCAGGGACTTGCTTCCATTCAACCACAAGAGCATTAGTGAGGTCGGGCACTGATGTTGGGCGATTAGGCCTGGCTCGCAGTCGGTATACCATTTCATCCCAAAGGTGTTCGAGGGGGTTGAGGTCAGGGCTCTGTGCAGGCCAGTCAAGTTCTTCCACACCGATCTCAACAAACCATTTCTTTATGGACCTCGCTTTATGCATGGGGAAATTGTCATGCTGAAACAGGAAAGGGTCTTCCCCAAACTGTTGCCACAAAGTTGGAAGCATAAAATAGTCTAGATTCTAGAATGTCATTGTATGTTCTAGCATTAAGATTTCCCTTCACTGGAACTAAGGGGCCTAGCTACCATGAAATAAAACCCCAGATCACTATTCCTCCTCCACCAAACTTTACATTTGGCGGTATGCATTGGGGAAGGTAGCATTCGCCAAACCCAGATCTGTCCGTCGGACTACCAGATGGTGAAGCATCACTCCAGAGAACAGGTGATCTTAGTCTTGTGTGGGGCTGCTCGGCCATGGAAACCCGTTTCATGAAGCCCCCTGACGAACAGTTCTTGTGCTGATGTTGCTCCCAGAGGCAGTTTGGAACTCTGTAGGGAGTGTTGCAAACAAGGACAGATGATTTTGTGCTCCTAGACATTTCACTTCACAATAACAGCACTTTCATTTATCTGTTATTTTACCAGGTAAGTTGCCTGAGAACACATTCTCATTTACAGCAACGACCTGGGGAATAGTTACAGGGGAGAGAGATGAATGAACCAATTCTAAACTGGGGATTATTAGGTGACTGGTTTGAGAGCCAGATTGGGAATTTAGCCAGGACACCAGGGTTAACACCCCTACTATTATGATACGTGCCATGGGATCTTCAATGACCTCAGAGAGTCAGGAGTCAGGACACCCATTTAACGTCCCACCCGAAAGACGGCACCCTACACAGGGCAATGGGGGATTGGCCCTGGGAGATTGGGATATTTTTTAGTCCAGAGGAAAGAGTGCCTCCTACGTGCCCTCCAACACCACTTCCAGCAGCATCTGGTCTCCCATCCAGGGACTGACCAATACCAACCCTGCTTATCTTCAGAAGTAAGCCAGCAGTGGTATGCAGGGTGGTATGCTGCTGGCCCAATTACAGTTGAATGGCTCTAGCAGGACAGAAATTTGACGAACTTGCTTGTTGGAAAGGTGGCATCCTATGACGGTGCCATGTTGGAAGTCACTGAGCTCTTCAGTAAGGCAATTCCACTGCCAATGTTTGTTTATGGAGATTGCATGGCTCTGTGCTCAGGTGTGGCTGAAATAACCAAATCCACCTATCATACTTTTGTATATATAGTGTAATTCATGTACAGTACATACTTTAATACACAAATTGAATGAACTACAAACTTCATAATAATTCATGTACATAAATGAATACACAAATGAATATTTCATTCTGTTAATTAGTTACATAAGGTTTGGCCAGTTGAACCCTGGCCAGTATGTGTGTGGGAGAGTGGGTGTAGTGTGTGGGTGGAATAGAGCAGTAGCAGAGTGTGTAGTGAGTGGGTGGATCCAGTGGGAGGATGTCTCAGTGGGTGGGATGGACAGCTGGTGGTGGGAGGAGGAAGACACAACTAACTTCAGATTAGAGGAAGTGAAGGCAAAGTGCTGTGGGAGTACGGCACAGCACACTCATTGTAATAAAAAGGAAAACACAAGCCACTGAATAAACATTTAGTGTGTGTCTGACTGCGTGTGTCTGTCTGTGAGTCTGTGTGTCTGATTCCGGGTGGGTCTGACTCTAGCCCCGTTAATATATGGTGCTGACATGGGTCCGTCCGGATCTTGTCTACATACTGATTGTGCCCACATGTCCAGAAATGTGTCTACACATGGTATAATAATGTGTCTGTTATCCGTCTGCATTGTCACAAGAGTTCCTGGTCCCTTCATTTATGCAAATGATTTCACAGCTATTCCTTCAAAATAATATTTATTTATTGTAAGACACATATTGATGTAGTCAGTCAATGGTGCCACCTCTCAATGATTTGAGAGGGAGGAATAATGATGATTTAAATGGTTTCTTTGTACAGATCGGTCTACGCTAGTAAGATATCCAGACACAATGTGTGTCTGACTACCTCTGGAGTTGGGCAGCATGATCTGTGTCTTTTGAGTGTCTACACCTGTCAAAAAATGTGGGCACAATCGGGAATGTGGACAAGATCAGGACAAAGGACTCAAGTTAGAACCAGGTATAAACGGGGCTTCTGTATCTATCTATCTGTCTGTCTGTGCGTCTGTGCGTCTAACAGCATGTGTGCGTTTGACTGACAGGTCCAGAACATCACCCAGTCCATGGAGTTGCTGGACCTGCGGACCAACAGGGACCTTCAGTATGTGAAGAACACAGAGAGCCTGATGAAGGCTGTAGACGTCAAGCTGAAGACTGCCTCAGACAACCCCCGAAGCCTCAACCCCAAGAGCTTACAGGTAACGCACATGACATGCGTGCATGTGTCCTATTCATCTGTACTGAAAAACAATCACACAGGTTTCTAGCATATTTCTAAACTGTGTATGTGAACTTTCTGATAAGAACTTTCTATAGGAACGTCCTGGACTCTTAGCACAGCCTTTGTAACGTATACTTACTACAGCTTCCTCTACATCACAACACACACTAACAATCACATAGCTTATCTTCATCTGCTATTTCAGTGTAATTGAGTCATGTACAGGAGGCAATTTGAGCACAATCAAATGTACCTACATTATTAAAACCCCACTACCAAGCGCAAGTGTTTCTCTCTCTCTCTCTCTCTCTCTCTCTCTCTCTCTCTCTCTCTCTCTCTCTCTCTCTCTCTCTCTCTCTCTCTCTTTTTAGTTAACAGCCATATATATTCACATTTATCTAATCCTTATCTTCCTACAAGCGGAATCTCAGGCTCCATTATCAGACAGCGTTTCTGTCTTGCTGTCAGCTGGTCCTTCTCACGCGTTTCTTACACTCTGCGGGTATTAGATGGACCATAAAATGTTTTGATTAAAAGATGCTTTGATAAATGCCTAATGCATAAAGTCTGATTTACTGCTGGGACTCTGCACGGCAACAGGGATGAGCCTGGGGAATGGCCCTGTCGGTGTTTCTCTCTCAACACGTTTTACTATTAACATCACTGCAATGTTTACAAAATCCCCCCCCATTCATCAACACATCTTAATATCACTAGCATATGCCAAGTCATGCAAATTCCAATAGCTTTCCAAGTGTGAATAAATACTCGTTCACAATCCAATGGGTCCAGAACAAACTGCGTAAGTCTAAAAGCTGCATTTGACTTTCTGTGAGACAGCCTGATGAATGTGTGGGGCTCAACGTCGCCGATGGCAGGGCACGGGAGATTAACGAGAGGGAATTTTCGCGGCTCGAACGGGGGAAAATGAGATTTATAATGTGGCGCTGTGAGGCTGAGAGCTGCTCCATCACCAGATTTACGATAAACCTCAACAAGGAGAAAACAGCCCCCCCTGTGGTGGACTAGGTTTATTGATGTGCCTGCTGCTCCTAACAGCCTCACAGCACAGGACTGCATCCACGCACCATAGCAGGCTACCTTTCCTCTCCTGCTGCCCCCTTCATCAATACACCACTGGCCTATGAGAAATCAGCCCCACCACCTCCCTGACAGCAGATCAGTCATGGATGTGGAGCTGAGGCTAGGATAGGATAGATGGCGTAGGTCCCCGGATGAGGAAGAATGCATTGGAGAATGAAACAATAGAGTCCAGGATCAACAATGTGTATGAAAACACATTTGGGGATTCGTCATGAGAACGGTAACTAGTTCTGACATTGGAATGCAGTCGGCACCAGCACGCACACAAATCTGCCCTTCTGTTTGCTATGAGTGTGGCTCCTCTCTCTCACTCGTCTTTCTGCTGTTTTTCTAATCTAATTTTCCTCTTTGTCACCCCTCTCTCCCTCTCTCCATCCAACCCACAGGAGTTGAAGGACAAGGTGACCCAGCTGCTCCCCCTACTGCCGGTGTTGGAGCAGTACAAGACGGACGCCCGTCAGATCAGCCGGGTGAGGGAGGAGGTGAGGAACCTGTCGCTGGTGCTCATGGCCATCCAGGAGGAGATGGGAGCCTACGACTACGAGGAGCTCAGACACAGGGTCCTGCTGCTGGAGACCAGACTCCACTCCTGCATGCAGAAACTGGGTGAGGAGAGTGGAGGGGGGGGTTTGGTATCTGTGGAGATCCATAAATATCCATAAAGGTAAAGATCCAGGATGACATTATACTGATAGAAAGATGCTGACATCCCAACAGCATTGAATGTCTCCTGGCTTGTCATGGACTACTCTACTATGACTGGTTAGAGGTAGTCTTTGTGTACATAATACTGTGAGGGCTATTCACATTGACGAGGCAATGTAAGAAAAACCTAATACAGATTATTTGGAATATGTTCAGGCTAAACGTATTTGTTCACAACCTGAGATGCTGTTGGATTTAGAATAAAGGACGTACTGTTTTTCTCAATGAATAGTCAAGCAGTGCTCTCTGAAAGCACTATTATAAAGGTCATAGGTTGCCACCTTTCCACCAGAGTACGATCACCAAGAGCAATGTGAAATGTAGCTACAGTAGCTGAGACGCAGGCGATTAATGGTCAACATTCTAGTGATGTTCATGTTCAGTACTAGTATTAAGCTGGATAAATGATCCAGTAATGGCCTAGAGATGCCCAGATAAAGTATCATTCTCATGTAATATGTGGAGCTAAACTGATGATTTTACAAAATCCTGCATATATAAACTGATGATTTAACAGAAAAGGGGATTGCAGCTGAAATGTTGCCTTTAGCTGTTTAATATTTCACGATATTCCCTCTCTCTGTGTGTGTGTGTGTGTGTGTGTGTGTGTGTGTGTGTGTGTGTGTGTGTGTGTGTCGCAGGCTGTGGGAAGTTGACCGGCGTCAGTAACCCCATCACCATCCGTGCGTCAGGGTCAAGATTCGGCTCCTGGATGACTGACACCATGATCCCTAGTTCAGACAACCGGGTAAGTTTTCCTCATGAACACCATGCACGAACACACGTTGGATTCACTACCCTTGTGGGGACCAAAACATTGATTCCCATTCAAAATCCTATTTACTCTAACCCCTAAACCTAACCCCAACCCTTAACCTAACCTTAACCCTTACCTTAACCCCTAAAACTAAACCTAACCCTAATTATAACCCTAATTGTAACCCTAAGCCTACTCCTTAAACCTAAAAAAGCCCTTTTCCTTGTGGGGACCGGCAAAATGTCCCCACTCAGAATTGTCCTTGTTTTACTATCCTTGTGAAGTCTTCTGGTCACCAGAAGGATAGTAAACACCAAACCACACACACACACTGACTCCTGACCCCCAAAACAGAGTGTATCACATGGCTTAGACTACAGCTCCACAGGACCCTCACAGGGGGGTTGTATGCTGTAATGCTACTTTGGTGACAGACTATTTTGCCTACAGTCTGTCACTCCTGAGAGTCACTGAGAGCTGAGTCACTGATGGATGGCAGCCCTCCCTCCTCTCTCTCTCTCTCTCTCTCCCCCTCCCTCTCTCTCTCCCTCCCTCCCTCCCTCCCTCCCTCCCTCCCTCCCTCCTGTCCCACCCCGTCACAGCCACAGTACGCCTGCTGATTAATCATTCTGTCATGGGTGAAGAAATGAACGAGTTGTTTAAAGCAGAAGTTTCTCCAATCACCTGGGTAATTACCAGCAGTGTGACTGCCAGCCGAGCAGCAGAGACTGAGACAAGGCTGAGAGCCTGGACACAGATGATATAGTAATGGGTTTTCCTAATTGGAGATGACATGTGGTCGCACGTTAACAAGACCCTCTGGTGTAGAGTGGAGAGGAAAGGAGAGGAGAGGAGGACGGGGGGAAAGGAGAGGGAGGACAGGGGAAGAGGAGAGGGAGGACAGGGAGAGGACAGGGAGAGGACAGGGAGAGAAGAGGAGAGGAGGTGGTAGAAGGGAAGAGGAGAGGAAGAAAAGGTGGAAGCGGAGGGAGGAGGAAGAGAGGGGAGGGGATGTGTGGAGGGGAGAGGAATGGGGGATAGAAGAAATGAGGTAAGAGAGAGATGAGGGGAGGAGAGGACAGACATTTTGTTCCGTGGGGGAAAAATGAAGATGGCCTTTCTCATCTAAACACTGTCATCATGTCCCAGACTAAATAGATGGAATGTTGTGTTGTAGGTCATCGTCTCCCCCATGCAGACTACTGTGTTTAATGATCACGTTGCTCACTGACATCACGTTAGAATTCACATCAGTCACTGATCCTATAGCCCATATACTGTACATCCAAGGAGTATCACATTAACGCCCATATCCATCACTGTGATCACATTTGGGAGCGGAAATGTCATTGGCTCCTGAGAGTGAAATGTCATTTGCGCCATACTGCCTCCCAAATGCTACATGACAAAAAACCTCTCTCTCAGACATGCCTGTCTGCCTGTGCGTGTCCCAACTAGGGCTCAAGCAAAGCCCCTCCATGCTCTAGGGACTCATTTAACAGTGAAAACGGGAAATAATACTTAATGCTCCATAATCTTCCCTCCTCCATAATTCAGCTGCTATTCCAGCACCACCACTCCTGTCCTCCCTCCCTCCCTCCCTCCCTCCCTCCCTCCCTCCCTCCCTCCCTCCGGGGATCAGCCTGAAAGCAAGTAGTTAGGACCTAAATCCTTGCCTGATACATGAAGAGCAAAAAGTACATATGTGAGCTGACTGTGGTTTAATTGAATCAATTAATAGTGGAGAGGCCAGGGGATGAGTGGAGATTGGGTCATAAAGGGGGCTGATCTGTCAATGTCCTGATCCAGTCATTCTCAGTAGAGAGAGAAAAGACAGAAAGAGACGCTAAAAGGATTGATTTTCTGTAAGTGTGGACTGGAAAAGGGCAGAGAGCAGAGAGCAGTGTGGTTGGCTGGGCTGACTGCAGAGCAGAGAATACAAACAACTTCTTCACTCCCACACACACACACACACACACACAGTGTACAGCTAACATTGTGGGGACACACAATTCAGTCCCATTCAAAATGGTATTCTTACCCATCCCTAACCCTAACCTTATTTCTAACCTTAACCCAAAAACGGAACCTTAACATTAACCTTAACCCTAAACCTAACCCTAGCTCCTAACCCTAACCTTAACCCAAAAACCTAACCTTAACCCTAACCCTAATCCTAACCCTATCTCCTAACCTTTACCGTAACCCAAAACACTAACCTTAACCCTAACCCTCAACCTAACCCTAGCTAGCTCCTAACCCTAAAACTAACCCTAGCTCCTAACCCTAACCATAAAACTAACCCTATCTCCTAACCCTAAAACTAACCCTATCTCCTAACCCTAACTTTAACCCAAAAACCTAACCCTAAACCTAACCCTAGCTCCTAACCCTAAAACTAACCTTAGCTCCTAACCCTAACCCTAAAACTAACCCTAGCTCCTAACCCTAACCCTAACCTTAGTTCCTAACCCTAAAACTAACCCTAGCTCCTAACCCTAACCCTAAAACTAACCCTAGCTCCTAACCCTAACCAGAAAACTAACCCTAGCTCCTAACCCTAACCCTAACCCTAAAACTAACCCTAGCTCCTAACCCTAACCCTAAAACTAACCCTAACCCACTAACCCTTCACCCTTAACCTTCACTCCCACACACACACACACACACAGTGTACAGCTAACATTGTGGGGACACACAATTCAGTCCCATTCAAAATGGTATTCTTACCCATCCCTAACCCTAACCTTATTTCTAACCTTAACCCAAAAACGGAACCTTAACATTAACCTTAACCCTAAACCTAACCCTAGCTCCTAACCCTAACCTTAACCCAAAAACCTAACCTTAACCCTAACCCTAATCCTAACCCTATCTCCTAACCTTTACCGTAACCCAAAACACTAACCTTAACCCTAACCCTCAACCTAACCCTAGCTAGCTCCTAACCCTAAAACTAACCCTAGCTCCTAACCCTAACCATAAAACTAACCCTATCTCCTAACCCTAAAACTAACCCTATCTCCTAACCCTAACTTTAACCCAAAAACCTAACCCTAAACCTAACCCTAGCTCCTAACCCTAAAACTAACCTTAGCTCCTAACCCTAACCCTAAAACTAACCCTAGCTCCTAACCCTAACCCTAACCTTAGTTCCTAACCCTAAAACTAACCCTAGCTCCTAACCCTAACCCTAAAACTAACCCTAGCTCCTAACCCTAACCAGAAAACTAACCCTAGCTCCTAACCCTAACCCTAAAACTAACCCTAGCTCCTAACCCTAACCCTAAAACTAACCCTAGCTCCTAACCCTAAAACTAACCCTAGCTCCTAACCCTAACCCTAAAACTAACCCTAGCTCCTAACCCTAACCCTAAAACTAAACCTAGCTCCTAACCCTAACCCTAGCTCCTAACCCTAGCTCCTAACCCTAACCCTAAAACTAACCCTAGCTCCTAACCCTAAACCTTAACGTAATTCTAACCCTAACACTCATTCTAATCTTAACCCTAAACCCCCTAGAAATAGAATTTGACCTTGTGGGGACTAAAGAAATGTCCCCAGTTGGTCAAATTTTTGTTTGTGGGGACTTCTGAATAGTTAAACATGTCCACACACACACACACGCACGCACACACACACAGGAGATCAATAGCACTGTACGCACTGCACGTACACCACACAAACACACTCAAATGCACACTCCTACGCTCGCTCATATGAACACACACACACACTTTGCTCAGGGCACCGCCGTAGGCAGGTTATCCAGGAAGAAAGACCACACTGACACTCCATGCCTGAAGATCAGACACATCTGATGTAATGGAGCACAACGTTATCACTATGTTTTCACCCTCTCTGTCTCTCTAGGTGTGGTCCATGGATGGCTACTTTAAAGGTCGTCGTGTCCTGGAGTACCGCACCCTAAACGACTTCATGAAAGGCCAGAACTTCGTTCAGCACCTGCTGCCCCACCCCTGGGCGGGGACCGGCCACGTGGTCTACAACGGCTCCCTGTACTACAACAAGTACCAGAGCAACATCATCATCAAGTACCACTTCAGGTCCCGCAGTGTTCTGGTGCAGCGCAGTCTCAGTGGGGCCGGCTACAACAACACCTTCCCCTACTCCTGGGGGGGTTCTTCAGACATCGACCTGATGGCAGACGAGAACGGCCTGTGGGCCGTCTACACCACCATCCCCAACGCCGGCAACATCGTCATCAGCCGCCTGGAGCCGCAGAGCCTGGAGGTGCTGCAGACGTGGGACACAGGGTTCCCCAAGCGCAGCGCCGGAGAGTCTTTCATGATCTGTAGCACGCTGTACGTCACCAACTCCCACCTGGCCGGGGCTAAGATCTACTTCGCCTACTACACCAACTCCTCTAGCTACGAGTACACAGACATCCCCTTCCATAACCAGTACTCCCACATCTCCATGATGGACTATAACCCCAGGGAGAGGGTGCTGTACACCTGGAACAACGGACACCAGGTGCTCTACAACGTCACTCTGTTCCAGGTCGTTAAGACCGCTGGGGACTAGAGACACCAGGGGTGGCTGGTGTCACTTTACATCGGAGGACGGGCCTATTGTAATGGACGGAATGGAATGAATGGAACGATATCAAACAAGCATTCCATTGATTCCATTCCAGTCATTGCTATGAGCCGTCCTCCGTTCACAAGCCTCCAGAGACACCCCGAGCTAGCCTGGTCTCGGGTCTGTTGTGCTGTCTTGACAACTCCTAGTGTGACATTGACCATATGTGTTGGAAAGATAGCACAGATCTGGGACCAGGCTAACCCAGAGGCAGAGTCAGACCGAACACACAACAGAACTATAATGCTGTTATGGAGGGGGGGGGGGCAGGCAGATGGACGGAAGGAGGCTTGGACTTTTTTAAAGCATTTCAATCTTCTTCATAGACTGCTGTTATTCATTCAGAAAAAATACACTCCGACAGCAAGGTCAGTAAATATATAGACTGGGCGAGACTTTCTGATTTCCTTTTCTGTGATGAGTAAGCATGGTTCTTTTTATTTGTGATGAGAAATAAATATCAACCTTTACCATTTAAAACGTTGTCCTTTATTGTGGCTCCTGCCTCTTGGGTAGAGTACGTCCACCAGTATTCTCTTTGTTGTGGCTCCTGACTCTTGGGTAGAGTACGTCCACCAGTACTCTCTTTGTTGTGGCTCCTGACTCTTGGGTAGAGTACGTCCACCAGTACTCTCTTTGTTGTGGCTCCTGACTCTTGGGTAGAGTACGTCCACCAGTACTCTCTTTGAGAGCTGAAATAGCTCATTTTTAAAATTGATTTTCATTATGAAAGCTCCATTTCCTTCAATAATCATCCTAACGGGACAGAAGAAACAACACTCAAAATGCCATGTCCATCTTGAGCTCTCACTACCTGAAGATCTCAAAGTTTGAATACAGCCACAATGTTGTTGTTTCCAAGGTGATCACTCTGTGAAAGAACAATAGTGGTCATAAACAGTGTGGATGAAAAGGAAAGAGGTGTGAAGGGATTGGAGAGTGTGAGAGCGAGAGAGAGATATGAAAATTGTAAAGATAAATGTGACAACATTAGCATTGAGGCAGAGAACTGAGGTCCCAGGCAACACTGACACCAACTGTTGCTGTTTGCGTTTGGCTCTCTCCATCTCTTTAAAAGTGCATAGCTCTTCTCCAGCCCCCACTGCACAACAATGGACAGACACACTCAGTATGACACCACCTGCATAAACAGTGACATTTTCACTGTGTTCCTGTTCATTCAATGACACATAAAATCAAAACTCCCAACAAAATATTCTAAAATCCCCCTTGGCATTTCAGGTTTATCTCTGAAAGGCAGAGGAGTTTGGATAGAGACAATTTTATTTTCATTTTATTCATTTATACAGGTTGAGACGAAATCAGATCTCTTTTTGGAAGAGACCCAGGAGAAAAAAACAGGAGGATGAGGTGGTGAGGGGAAGCCCTGGGTTACCATGGTGATCTGATTCTCTGGTAGGTGACCTTTCTATTGGTCAGCCTTCATGCAGTCCAGGACCCTGATGAGTTCACAGACAAGAGCAAGGCTGACATTTCACTAGCAGAAGGATGTGTGGGAACGCAGGACAATACGAAAACTCAGACGATGAACTCAAAACACAAAGGACCTGTCTCAATAGCTTTCCTTTGAGACTTCGCGGAGACACAAATCAATCTAATTCAGCATGGAGGATAACACAGGCCGTATCTCCCACAGAGTATTGGTCTCATGTAAAAAAAGAAAAACGCTTTTATTACGGTATGATTACTCCCAGCTGCGCTTGAAATGGCACACTGTTCCCTATAAAAGTGCACCCCATAGAGCTCTGGTCCAAAGTAATGGACTTTATAGGCAATAGGGTGCCATTTTGGATGCACCTCCTGACGGACAGTCCACTAAGAAAGGCTGTGTTTCATGACAAGGTCCAATTGTTCATCCATTTGAGTTGAGCGGAGAGGAAGGACACGTACAGCTGTGATGAAACGGAGGAAATAATCGTGCGTGAAATGGTTTTGGGATCTTAACAGTTGCCCATTTTAAATATGCATACACACACTGTAGAGCTACAATATACACTCAGGTTGGCGTCATTAAAACTCATTTTTCAACCACTCCACAAATTTCTTGTTAACAAACTATAGTTTTGGCAAGTCGGTTAGGACATCTACTTTGTGCGTGACACAAGTCATTTTTCCAACAATTATAATTCACTATCACAATTCCAGTGGGTCAGACGTTTACATACACTAAGTTGACTGTGCCTTTAAACAGCTTGGAAAATTCCAGAAAATTATGTCATGGCTTTACAAACTTCTGATAGGCTAATTGACATAATTTGAGTCAATTGGAGGTGTACCTGTGGACGTATTTCAAGACCTACCTTCAAACTCAGTGCCTCTTTGCTTGACATCATGGGAAAATCAAAAGAAATCAGCCAAGACCTCAGAAAAAAATTGTAGACCTCCACAAGTCTGCTTCATCCTTGGGAGCAATTTCCAAATGCCTGAAGGTACCACGTTCATCTGTACAAACAATAGTATGCAAGTATAAACACCATGGGACCACGCAGCCGTCATACCGCTCAGGAAGGAGACACATTCTGTCTCCTAGAGATTAACGTACTTTGCTGTGAAAAGTGCAAATCAATCCCAGAATAACAGCAAAGGACCTTGTGAAGATGCTGGAGGAAACAGGTACAAAAGTATCTATATCCTGTATCGACATAACCTGAAAGGCCACTCAGTTAAGAAAAAGCCACTGCTCCAAAACCGCCATAAAAAAGCCAGACTACGGTTTGCAACTGCACATGGCGACAAATATAGTATTTTTTGAGAAATGTCCTCTGGTCTGATGAAACAAAAATAGAAGTGTTTGGCCATAATGACCATCGTTATGTTTGGAGGAAAAAGGGGGAGGCTTGCAAGCCGAAGAACAACATCCCAACCGTGAAGCATGGAGGTGGCAGTATCATGTTGTAGGGATGCTTTGCTGCAGGAGGGGACTGGTGCTCTTCACAAAATATATGGCATCATGAGGAAGGAACATTATGTGGATATATTGAAGCAACATCTCAAGACATCAGTCAGGAAGTTAAAGCTTGGTCGCAAATGTGTCTTCCAATTGGACAATGACCCCAAGCATACTTCCAAAGTTGTGGCAAAATGGCTTAAGGACAACAAAGTCAAGGTATTAGAGTGGCTATCACAAAGCCCTGACCTCAATCCTATAGAAAATTTGTGGTCAGAACGGAAAAGCGTGTGCGAGCAAGGAGGCCTACAAACCTGACTTAGTTACACCAGCTCTGTCAGGAGGAATGGGCCAAAATTCACCCAACGTATTGTTGGAAGCTTGTGGAAGGCTACCTGAAATGTTTGACCCAAGTTAAACAATTTAAAAGCAATGCTACCAAATACTAATTGAGTGTATGTAAACTTCTGACCCACTGGGAAGAAATGAAAGAAATAAAAGCTGAAAGAAATAATTCTCTCTACTATTATTCTGACATGTCACATTCTTAAAATAAAGTGGTGATCCTAACTGACCTAAGACAGGGAATTTTTACTAGGATTAAGTGTCAGGAATTGTGAACAACTGAGTTTAAACGTATTTGGCTAAGGTGTATGTAAACTTCCGACTTCAACTGTATATTAACACACACCACAGGAGGTTGGTGGAACCTTAATTGGGGAGGACGGGCTCATAGTAATGTCTGGAACGGAGTAATGGAATGGTAATCAAACCTTCCATGTGTTTGATACCATTCCATTTACTCCATTCCAGACGATATTATGAGCCGTCCTCCCCTCAACAGCGTCCTGTGACACATGTATTTCCAAAACCTTAAAATTATCATTTCTATCTTACATCCTCCTAAACAATCATATCCACCCAAAGGAAATTCTAATATATATAATTTCACCGTTTTCAGGCTTTATTTCAACAAACTTCTGCTTCAATTAGAGGATTTTGGTCCATAACATGGCTCTGCCCATTGGAAGCCTCAGGCAAGGATTCAGTCAATTGCAGATAGTGACTTTCCAGAAATGTGTTTGATCTGCATAGCAACATGTCCTGGATGGAGGGAGATGGAGGCTTGATTTAGAGACCGCCAGTCTGTAGCGTTCAACTCATTAAAGTGATCCAGAGCACACAACCAGACTGACAATCTCTACAAGTGTCAACTCCCTCTATCCAGGACATGCTGCTGTGCAAATCAAACACTTCTCAAAGTGATATCCTGAAAAATCCACTACCTGTGATTGATTGGATCCCAGCGTTAATGCAATCCAGGAAGAGAAGTTTGAACCATGGAGTGGCATAGTAAGAGTTCATTCACTCAGAGCTTAGCCTAGCTGCCTATAAGCATGCATGTCTACTCTGCTCTGCTCTGCATGCACTCGCTCTGATTGACTCATATAATAGTGGGAGACAGTGTGATGGAGAGGAGAGGGGCTGAGCTGAATGTGGAGAAGACAAAGAGAGAAACAGTCCCATCCACTCGGGTCCCTGAGAGTTGTGAGAGCCCGTTCCCATCCCACCACCATGGGGACTTGCCTAGTAAAATGAATCAGGCATCTGTCTCGTGGAGGGGCAGAATAAGAAAAAGTCTATTATACATATAAAGCTGCCGTGTCGTTCATCTGCAGTCGGGGCTGAAGCAGCAAAGATGCCCTGCTGTTAAACTAAGACTTACAGTGCGGTATGCAAGCTTTGACAGCTGCTTTATATCCGGCCAATTAAACAATCAGTTCTATCCTCCCTGCTATACTGAACCGACGGCAGGCAGCAGGAGGGAGGTACACATAAACACAACACACAGTTACACTGCAGCCATATTCCTTCTCTTCAGATTGCCCTACAGTATCTTCATCACTCTGGATGGACACTCTCTCCCTAAAGGGGGAGGGATGTGGAGGGGGAGGTACAGAAGAGAGAGAGGGAGAGATGGAAATGAAAGATGTCTCCTGAGAGACCCTCTCCTTTAACTGGTGTGTTTAATAGCGTTTTGGAGCAGCCATCGATCCTCCCAGCTCTATAGTCTAATTAGGATCTGTGAAGGACAGTAAAGCTGTAGCAGTATTCTGGGGCACAGCCATGGATCGTTTGGTTTTACACCTGTGATGTTCTGACATGGCACACTTCATTGAGACAGTGAAGATTTGACATGAAATGTAGCTGATGGGGGTGGGGCCACGTGGACTCCTGCTCCCCCAATCTCCCTCTGTATTTACGCTGCTGTAGGTTAGTGGACAGGGCAGAGGGCTCGGCCGCACCGCAGAAGGAAGCAGCTGGGGGTCAGGGCTAATGTTAGGGTTAGGGTAGAAAAAGGAGATGTGGTCTGACCTGCCTCAAGACGCGAAAAGGATGAAAGGCTCTATTCAGTCTGTATCACGGAAGCATAACAGATGGCGCAATATAAATGTGAAGGTTAGAGTTAGGGCTGAACCGGGGTGTGGACATGAAGCTAGGGAAGGGTTAGGGTTAGAGTTAGGGCTGAACCGGGGTGTGGACATGAAGCTAGGGTAGGGATAGGGTTAGAGTTAGGGATGAACCGGGGTGTGGACATGAAGCTAGGGTAGGGATAGGGTTAGAGTTAGGGCTGAACCGGGGTGTGGACATGAAGCTAGGGTAGGGAAGAACCGGGGTGTGGACATGAAGCTAGGGTAGGGAAGAACCGGGGTGTGAACATGAAGCTAGGGCAGGGTTAGGGTTAGAGTTAGGGCTGAACCGGGGTGTGGACATGAAGCTAGGGTTAGGGTTAGAGTTAGGGCTGAACCGGGGTGTGGACATGAAGCTAGGTTAGGGATAGGGTTAGAGTTAGGGCTGAACCGGGGTGTGGACATGAAGCTAGGGTAGGGATAGGGTTAGAGTTAGGGCTGAACCGGGGTGTGGACATGAAGCTAGGGTAGGGATAGGGTTAGAGTTAGGGCTGAACCGGGGTGTGGACATGAAGCTAGGGTAGGGATAGGGTTAGAGTTAGGGCTGAACCGGGGTGTGGACATGAAGCTAGGGTAGGGATGAACCGGGGTGTGGACATGAAGCTAGGGTAGGGATAGGGTTAGAGTTAGGGCTGAACCGGGGTGTGGACATGAAGCTAGGGTAGGGATAGGGTTAGAGTTAGGGCTGAACCGGGGTGTGGACATGAAGCTAGGGTAAGGATAGGGTTAGAGTTAGAGCTGAACCGGGGTGTGGACATGAAGCTAGGGTAGGGGTAGGGTTAGAGTTAGGGCTGAACCGGGGTGTGGACATGAAGCTAGGGAAGGGATAGGGTTAGAGTTAGGGCTGAACCGGGGTGTGGACATGAAGCTAGGGTAGGGATAGGGTTAGAGTTAGGGCTGAACCGGGGTGTGGACATGAAGCTAGGGTAGGGAAGAACCGGGGTGTGGACATGAAGCTAGGGTAGGGAAGAACCGGGGTGTGAACATGAAGCTAGGGTAGGGATAGGGTTAGAGTTGGGGATGAACCGGGGTGTGGACATGAAGCTAGGGTAGGGGTAGGGTTAGAGTTAGGGCTGAACCGGGGTGTGGACATGAAGCTAGGGTAGGGATAGGGTTAGAGTTAGGGCTGAACCGGGGTGTGGACATGAAGCTAGGGTAGGGAGAGGGTTAAAGTGGTACAGCAGTTCGGGAAGTGCCATATAAAATCCCCACTAGGACTTATTTCTAGGTTTGGTGCCTGTGTCCTGCAGTGTGCTGATAAAGAAAGGTGTGTAAACGCTTTTCATTCACAATATCAAAAGTCTGTGTATTAACACGGCATTTACGTGACGTGTGTCACTGTTTCTCCTCCCACTACGTCACTGTTTCTCCTCCACTACGTCACTGTTTCTCCTCCACTACGTCACTGTTTCTCCTCCACTACGTCACTGTTTCTCCTCCACTACGTCACTGTTTCTCCTCCACTACGTCACTGTTTCTCCTCCCACTACGTCACTGTTTCTCCTCCACTACGCCACTGTTTCTCCTCCACTACGTCACTGTTTCTCCTCCACTACGTCACTGTTTCTCCTCCACTACGTCACTGTTTCTCCTCCACTACGTCTCTGTTTCTCCTCCACTACGCCACTGTTTCTCCTCCACGACGTCACTGTTACTCGTGTCACGTCCTCCAGACTAGAACATGATATAGAGGTGGGTCTATAAAAGTCGCTGAGTAGCCTGGAGAACAGCAGCATTAGTGTTAACGTAGGTATACACCACCTCCATCTGTCAGCTCAATGACCATTACATGTGTTTACTGAAACATTCACAGTGCCATTAGGATCTTAACTGAATGGAACGCTCACGATCCTGCAGTTCAGTCTCAGTTCTATTGTCTCTGTCTCAGCCTCTTCTCACATCAACAGCCATTCATTTGGGAACAGAAGGAATACATGGGTGTCAATGTTAAAACCCTCCCTCCTGTCTCTTCTCTCTCTCTCCCTCTTCCTCCGTCGTCGCTCCCACACTTTCTCCCCCTTTCTCATTTCCTCTCAGATAATGCGTCACCAGGCAGGAACAGAGTGAATTCATTCTTCAAGAACAAACTGTCTATTCGTTTTGTGGCGCGTGGTATTGGTGTGTGGATTGAAATGTTCATATACAATAGTGAAATAAATACATACTGAGAGAACTTGAAGCGCAACAGCGCTGACGGAGCAATAACGAGCTCTAACTCTCATCGGATGCTCTTTAACAGAACCTTGAGGTGCGAGAGAGCGAGAGGAGGGAAATCTGGGCTGAGGTGAGGAGACGGGAGGGATCAGAAGCCTTTTTCTGCTGTAGTTACTGTCAGTTAGATGAGGGGCTGTTCCCCCCCTCTGTTATAACAAGAGAAGAGGAGGCAGGGGAAGCATCTCAGAAGAGAGAGAGAGACAATTTATTTCCTTCTGCTTCTCCCTTCCGCCTCCTCCTCTAGCCTCATTCCATGACTGAAAAATGAGAAAGAAGCAGGCTGCCTGTCATAGGACAACAGGGGTATTGGTGCAGAGGGGAGCAGGCCAAGGCCCACTTTAGACATCACAAAGCTACACTACCTTAACAAAAGTATGTGGACACCTACTTGTCAAACATCTTATTCCAAAATCATGTGCATTAAAATGGGATTTGCCCCCCCCCCCCCCCCCCCCCCCCCCCTTTGCTGCTAAAACAGCTTCCACTCTTCTGGGAAGGCTTTCCACTAGAAGATGGAACATTGCTGTGAGGACTTGCTTCCATTCAGCCACAAGAGCATTAGTGAGGTCGGGCACTGATGTTGGGCGATTAGGCCTGGCTCGCAGTCGGCGTTCCAATTCATCCCAAAGGTGTTCAATGGGGTTGAGGTCATGGCTCTGTGCAGGCCAGTGAAGTTCTTCCACACCGATCTCGACAAACCATTTCTGTATGGACCTCGCTTTTGTACGGGCGCATTGTCATGCTGAAACAGGAAAGGTCCTTCCCCAAACTGTTGCCAAAAAGTTGGAAGCACAGAGTCGTCTAGAATGTCATTGTACTGTAGCGTTAAGATTTCCATTCACTGGAGCTAAAGGGCCTAGCCTGAACCA